>NC_059208.1:23068541-23303541 GCF_020615455.1 Coregonus clupeaformis
TATACAGCAAGTAACTGCATGCTTTTCATGATCAGTAAACATCAATTGATGTATTTTCAGATACATGAGGGTAGCCTATCCATTTGGCATGTAGCTAGCTAACTAAGCAAACAACATAGTGTATGTCATTTAGCTTGCTTCGTCAGAGATTAGGCTTTTGAAAGAGCTTAACATCGGCAAGTCCTCATCCTGGTAAAGTTGTTAGTTGGACTACTGTCATCACCACTATAGATGGCAAGCAAATCACACAGCCATCTAGTTTATCCCCTCAAAGTTAGTTTGTTAACTAGCTATATTGAAGTGATCTGTTATTAGCTAGCTAGCCAATTTGACTTGGTCCATCAATCAATGTAGCCTATCATGTCTGTCAGCATGTAATGCCTTGCAGTCGGAGGCCAAGGTACTTGAAGCTCTCAACCTGTTCCACTACATCCCCGTCAATGAGAATGGGGGCGTGCTCAGTCCTCTTTTTTTTTCCTGTAGTCCACAATCATCTCCTTTGTCTTGATCACGTTGAGGAGAGGTTATAATCCTGGCACCACCACGGCCAGGTCTCTGACCTCCTCCCCTATAGGCTGTCTCATCGTTGTCGGTGATCAGGCCTACCACTGTTGTGTCGTCGGCAAACTTAATGATGGTGTTGGAATCATGCCTGGCCATGCAGTCATGGGTGAACAGGGAGTACAAGAGGGGACTGACGCACGCACCCTGAGGGGCCCCGTGTTGAGGATCAGCGTGGTGGATGTGTTGTTACCTACCCTTAACACCTGGGGGCGGCCCATCAGGAAGTCCAGGATCCAGTTGCAGAGGGAGGTCTTAAGTCCCAGGGTCCTTAACTTAGTGATGAGCTTTGAGGGCACTATGGTGTTGAACGCTGAGCTGTAGTCAATGAATAGCAGTTCTCACGTAGGTGATCCTCTTGTCCAGGTGGGAAAGGGCAGTGTGGAGTGCAATAGAGATTGCATCATCTGTGTGGATCTGTTGGGGCGGTATGCAAATTGAGTGGGTCTTGGGTTTCTGGGATAATGGTGTTGATGTGAGCCATGACCAGCCTTTCAAAGCACTTCATGGCTACAGACGTGAGCGCTTCGGTCGGTAGTCATTTGGGCAGGTTACCTTAGTGTTCTTGGGCACAGGGACTATGGTGGTCTGCATGAAACATGTTGGTATTACAGACTCAGTCAGGGACATGTTGAAAATGTCAGTGAAGACACTTGCCAGTTGGTCAGCACATGCTCGGAGTACACGTCCTGGTAATCCGTCTGGCCCTGCGGCCTTGTGAATGTTGACCTGCTTATAAGTCTTACTCACATCGGCTACAGAGAGTGTGATCACATAGTCATCCGGAACAGCTTGCTCGGCGAGCATAGAAGTGATTTAGCTCATCTGGTAGGCTCGTTTCACTGGGCAGCTTGCGGCTGTGCTTCCCTTTGTAGTCTGTAATAGTTTTCAAGCCCTGCCACAACCGACGGCAGCCGGAGCCGGTGTAGGACGATTCAATTTAAGTAATGTATTGACTCTTTGCATGTTTGATGGTTCGTCGGAGGGCATAGCGGGATTTCTTATAAGGGTCCGGGTTAGAGTCCCGCTCCTTGAAAGCGGCAGCTCTACCCTTTAGCTCAGTGCGGATGTTGCCTGTAATCCATGGCTTCTGGTTGGGGTATGTACGTACATTCACTGTGGGGACGACGTCATTGATGCACTTATTGACGAAGCCAGTGACTGATGTGGTGTACTCCTCAACGCTATCGGAAGAATCCCGGAACATATTCTAGTCTGTGCATATTCGAGTCACTGGTGCTTCCTTCTTAATTTTTGCTTATAAGCAGGAATCAGGAGGATATAATTATGGTCAGATTTGCCAAATGGAGGATGAGGGAGAGCTTTGTATGTGTCTCTGTGTGTGGAGTAAAGGTGGTCTAGTGTTTTTTTCCTCTGGTTGCACATTTAACATGCTGGTAGAAATTAGGTAGAACTGATTTAAGTTTCCCTACATTAAAGTCCCCGGCCACTAGGAGCGCTGCCTCTCGATGAGCGTTTTCCTGTTTACTTATGGCCTTATACAGCTCATTGAGTGCAATCTTAGTGCCAGCATCGGTTTGTGGTGGTAAATAGACAGCTATGAAAAATATAGATGAAAACTCTCTTGGTAAATAGTGTGGTCTACAGCTTATCATGAGATACTCTACCTCAGGCGAGCAAAACCTTGAGACTTCCTTAGTATTAGATTTTATGCACCAGCTGTTGTTTACAAATATACACAGACCCCACCCCTTGGCTTACAGGAGTCAGCCATTCTATCCTGCCGATCTAATGTATATCCCGCCAGCTGTATGTTATCCATGTCGTCATTCAGCCACGACTGTGAAACATAAGATATTACAGTTTTTAATGTCCCGTTGGTAGGATAACCGTAATCTTAGGTCGTCCAATTCATTTTCAAATGATTGAACATTGGCTAGTAGGATTGATGGAAGAAGCTGTTTACTCGCTCGCCGTCAGATCCTTACAAGGCACCCCGACCTACGTCCACGATATCTCAGTCTCTTTCTCATGCAAATTACGGGATTTGGGCCTTGTCGGGTGTCTGTAGAATATCCTTCACGTCCGACTCGTTGAAGAAAAAAATCTTCGTCCAATACGAGGTGAGTAATCGCTGTCCTGATATCCAGAAGCTCTTTTTGGTCATAAGAGACGGTGGCAGAAACATTATGTACAGAATAAATTACAAATTCAGCGAAAAACACACATAATAGTACAATTGGTTAGAGGGCTGTAAAACGGCAGCCATCTTCTCCGGCGCCATTCTCTGTCCCAATATAACTGTTTGTTATTGAATTGTAACTTTGTGAGTCTGGGACACAGAAACCCTCTTCTTCTTCTATCTCATTAATACGGCAGATAGACCTCCAGCCCTGTGAGTACCTTTATCCAGGACATGCTCCCCACTGATGTTAGCAAGCATTAAATCAATAAGTGATGGATTGTAATGCCTTGAATCTATTAACCATGCAGAAAGACAAAAAAGAGGGTAAGGCTCGCCTGGCCACTCATTCTCGTACTCAACTCAATTTTTGTAAAACACAGAGCCACTTGATTTATCAAGTATTACATGAATTATTTAAGCTAATGTGTGGCCATTAGGAGAATCCTGACAAGATCTCTCTCTCTCTCTCGCCTTCTCTCTCTCCCTCTCTCTCTTTCTCTGTCTGTCTGTCTGTCTCGATCTCTGTCTGTCTCTCTATCTATCTGTCGGTCTCTCTCTCTCTCTCCTTCTCTCTCTCTCTCTCTGTCTGTCTGTCTCGATCTCTCTGTCTCTCTATCTATCTCTCTGTCTCTCTATCTATCGGTCTCTCTCTCTCTCTCTCTCTCTCTCTCTCTCTCTCTCTCTCTCTCTCTCTCTCTCTCTCTCTCTCTCTCTCTCTCTCTCTCTCTCTCTCTCTCTCTCTCTCTCTAGATAGTGGACAGGATCAGAAAGAGGCGGTGGGTTAAAGAAGGGAAGGATAAGTGATCATGGAGAGCAAAAGTTTGAAGAGGAACACAATACAAGAGCGTGAGTGAACCATGTCATTTGTCTCTGATAAGGCTGGTATGAGTCAGTAATCTTTTGTAAATCAAACATCAAGTATTTGTTTTTAAACACATACTTAGATTATTTGATATAACAAATATGGTTGATTGCAACCTGAACTATGATGTTCAAAATAACCATCATGGCTGCAAGGACATATTCAAGTGCTGTCATAAGATGTTATAATATTTACCAGAACCAATCGTCTGCTCATCATGCAACAGATCACAGGATAATTCCTTCCTTCTGTTAATTTGAGCAACACTTGAACTTGTGACATATCATTGATTTTCAGGTCACCAACAGGAAATGACATCAGGAGATGGAGAGCAGGTGTGGACGAATAAATCAGTACACCAAATCAATCAAATGCTATAGTTTAGTTAAGCACCATCATTAATCATCTGTAATGATGGTGCTCTCTCTCCATCGCTCTCCCTCTCTCTCCATCGCTCTGTCTCTCTCTCTCTTCTCTCTCTCTCTCGCTCTCTCTCTCTCTCTCTCTCTCTCTCTCTCTCTCTCTCTCTCTCTCTCTCTCTCTCTTCCTCTCTCTCTTCCCCACACCTCTCGCTCTTCTCCTCTCTCTCTCTGACAGCAGAGATCTGCCTCTCTCTAACAGGGCTGTGCTGGGGACAGGGACAGACACAGACAGGCTGGGCAGGCCTATTGAAGCCTCCAACAGAGGACCTATCCTCCTGCCATGGCATGGTTCTCTGTATCCTCTGTCTCAGTTTGGCTGTCCTCTATCTGTCATCAGTACACATGGAGGGGAGGGGAGGTGGGATGAGCTAAATGGCTAACAGGTAGGATGATGGTGAGCCTGGTGTATAATGAGAATAGAAGACCTG
This sequence comes from Coregonus clupeaformis, assembly GCF_020615455.1. NCBI lineage: Eukaryota > Metazoa > Chordata > Actinopteri > Salmoniformes > Salmonidae > Coregonus > Coregonus clupeaformis. The sequence goes on from NC_059208.1 coordinate 23,072,961, forward strand.
ATCACGTTAATATACACTGACACACACTGGCAAACACACACATGCGTACATACATACAGTACACACACATACACACGCAGATTGGCAAACACACCATAACCCCACGACTGCTGAACCAAACATAACAGTGCATCTTCCACCAATATCCTCTCCATGCTCTGATGCACCATCTTTGCTCACATTGTTTGAGTTGTTCTGAGGCAGAAAAACATAGAACCAAGAAATCAAAATGCTGAAGAAATGGAACCTGCTTACTTTTGAGCAAGAAACACTTGCTTTCCTCACGGCACAAGCTCCTACCAGGCATAGCGAAGAAGTAAATGGTAAAATTACAGGTATCTGTTTGGATAGAATCTTATTCCAAAAGGAAAATAAACCATCCTCCCTGATGGCAATTGACAAGCCTTTTGTTAAAACCGCGGTGGATTTGTAAAACAGAGCTCGGTGGAAACTCTGTAACATTTTTGTCCGACAGGGTGGAGAAGATGAGGAGGAATAGACTCAGCTGCTGCCAGCTTATTTCTCAGCATCTCTAAGCCCAACAAAAGGATACATCCAATCTTACACGAGTCAAACATGGCCATTCTGTTATCGTTAGAAACACACTGACATTTGCAGTCCGCAGGATGGCTTCCATAGGATAATAGAAACACATAACGGCCACTTGAATCTCAAGTCATCCTTGAATGCCAATACCCTCATTGAACCTCGGGCGGGCTTTTGAAGCCAAGATGGTGAACAAAGCGATTACGTGTTCTTTCTCTCAGCCTCAAGATGAAAAAGAGGGTAATTTCATATTAGAGATTATCATCATGTGTAGGAATAAAAGTCTGATACTTTTTGAAAGAGGAAAAAAGAGAAAGAGAGAAAGAAAGAGAGAAAGCAAAGTCTATCCCTCCCTTTTGAAGAGGCATGAAGTACTTCAAAATAAACGTTATTTTCAGATTTTGCTGGGGTTATGTAATGCATCAGTACATCAACGACAAAAAGGGACTATCTAGAACTTAAAAGGGTCCTTCAGCTGTTCCGATAGGAGAACCCTTTAAAGAACCAAAAGGGTTCTACCTGGAACCAAAAAGGGTTCTCATACGGGGACAGCTAAATAACCCTTTTTTCTAAGACTGTAGGGCACAATTAACTCTACTGTTAATTCAATGGGCGGGTCTCTTTTTCTCACACTCACACACACACAGGCACCACACACACACACACACACACACACACACACACACACACACACACACACACACACAAAGATCCAGACCTTATTATATCAGCCATTTTCTAATTAAAAATAACTGGGGGAGAAATCAACAAGGGATCAGAAGAAGTCTGGGGCGTCCGCCAGCATGATTTTGCATTTCCTGATTGTTACGACCATAATGGCATGTGGTGATGGTAGGTAGAGGTGTTTCTGGAACCCAAAGATCTGTGTGTGCCTGTTTGCCCAAGATAGGAGAGAGGAGCTGAAAACCCATCTCACTACTATCTTTGCTCAAGACACACACAGAGACACACACACACACAAAGAGGATGTGCTGGTGGGTAGACAGCATATGGAAGCCTGCCTGCCTGCCTGCCCTGGACTTACAGAGAGATTGGGCGGAGCTGGGAAGATAAAAACACCAGGGCAGGAGAAGATGGAAAAGGGGACATATAGAGGGAAGGAGGGAGGGGAGATGTGTGTGATGTGTGATAATAGCAGGGAGGTCTGTAAAGGCTTTTAATTGACCTGTGTGAGGCCAAAAGCATGAAGAGGGGGGGTTAGTGCTGAATAAAGGCAGGGGGGACTGGTGTAAGGTGTGCTTTAGAATGAGGGGAGGCAGGAGAGGGAAAAATGCTTTCCGGTCTATAAGATAGATGCAGGAAGTGTTGTGGGATATGAAATAACGCTTTCTGGTGATTTCTGAGCAGAAAATGCTAAATGTAGGAGTATGGAAGAGGGCGAGGAAAGAGCATAGCTAGTAATGCTGGAATATTCATGAATCATTTTGTCAAAATCCTTTAGTGAAGTTCCCTGTCAATTATTGTGAAACTATGGCTTGACCTACACTTCTTAGAAAAAAGGGTTCTTCAGCTGTCCCCATAGGAGAACCCTTTTTGGTTCCAGTTAGAACCCTTTTTTGCTTCGTGCGTTTATTGTTGTGTTGTGTGTACTGCTTGACTTGGCTCGCTCTGAGAGGAGAGCTATCGTGTTGTGTGTGCCCGATGAAGGAAAGATAATGCCTTTACTTCTACCTTCCTGTGTTGGCTTACAAAAAAAACACATTAATAAATCATTTTTTTCACGTGGTTTTCAGACACTTGTGTTACACACACGTGAACAAATCACTTGAAAGTGTTCACGCACATTTTTTGGATATATATTCACGAGTCAGATGTGGTTTTCAGACAAGTGTGAAGTTTCACATGTTGATTTTTCACGTGTTTTTTCCCTCGTGAAAAAAAAATTCCCCACGTGACATTTTTTTTCACACGTTTATTTTTACCACTTACAGCTACATCTGGTCGCCAGCCAGGGTGTAATGTTGCTGGAATGAATGTGCCAAAACTTGCAACTGGAAAAAAGGCAGAGAAAGCAACGGCCAGGGTAACATAACCAAATATAGGGAAAATTGCAGGAAAAAGGGAGGAGCTTTATTTAATCGCGTTATCATAAAAAATGTTTGTTCTCGCATTTCTAAATTATTTCCTTACAATATTTTTTTGCTATCAATACTTTTGGGTTTATGTTTTGCTTTTAATATCATTATTTTTGTTTGCAATACTAAGAATTTGTTCTCAACTTCAGAAGTTTTGCTTGATATTAATGGCACAAAAGTAACTCACTCACTAGAGGATTGCACCGTATAATAACACTATTACTCTATTAAAGGTGTTTAAAGCGTCAATCCTTAATTGAAACATTAACAAAGTGCATTCCCCGCCACAGTTTCAGTAAAAGCTGAGGGATGGGGCTGGTGAAATATAATCACTCTCAAATCCATAGACTATGCTATGGATGCAAGGACTGACCATCCATTATGTCAAAATTATAGTTTTAACCATGTTTTTAGGCTATACAGGGTTTTCTTACATTTTCTTTGTTTACAAACACTGGAGTAAAACAAGCTTATACTGTATTTGGGGTTCTGATGGGGTACCATAGTTGAACTAAGCTCATGAGGCATTTATATGTTATATTCTTCAAGAATCAATTGGTACATATCATTAATTTATAAGTCAAAAAATGTATGTAGCAACTAAGGATTGCCCCTTTAGTTCTGCTGTATGACGGTCACTGCCTGTTAAAGTGGCAATCCTTAGTTGCTACATCAATTTTATGTCGCCATTTGAACGTGATCCATTAACCTGCCCAAAAATGTTTTATTCTGTCCACTGTTCCGCGAATATCCCGCAAAATCTTTCCCTTGGCCCACATTTGGGCTTTTTAGATGTGGTCACCCTAATTCCACTAGTGGAAGCATTCCTACTGCAATATGTTAACACCATATTTTCACATGTGAGTAGAATAACATTATTTCAACCCCACATGTGATTCTGCAATTCCACATGTAAAAGTGACATTTTCACATGTGATTTTCTTACATGTGAAACTGCTAATTTGATTTTCACTTTCACATGTACAGTGGGGAAAAAAAGTATTTAGTCAGCCACCAATTGTGCAAGTTCTCCCACTTAAAAAGATGAGAGAGGCCTGTAATTTTCATCATAGGTACATGTCAACTATGACAGACAAAATGAGATTTTTTTTTCTCCAGAAAATCACATTGTAGGATTTTTAATGAATTTATTTGCAAATTATGGTGGAAAATAAGTATTTGGTCAATAACAAAAGTTTCTCAATACTTTGTTATATACCCTTTGTTGGCAATGACACAGGTCAAACGTTTTCTGTAAGTCTTCACAAGGTTTTCACACACTGTTGCTGGTATTTTGGCCCATTCCTCCATGCAGATCTCCTCTAGAGCAGTGATGTTTTGGGGCTGTCGCTGGGCAACACGGACTTTCAACTCCCTCCAAAGATTTTCTATGGAGTTGAGATCTGGAGACTGGCTAGGCCACTCCAGGACCTTGAAATGCTTCTTACGAAGCCACTCCTTCGTTGCCGGGCGGTGTGTTTGGGATCATTGTCATGCTGAAAGACCCAGCCACGTTTAATCTTCAATGCCCTTGCTGATGGAAGGAGGTTTTCACTCAAAATCTCACAATACATGGCCCCATTCATTCTTTCCTTTACACGGATCAGTCGTCCTTGTCCCTTTGCAGAAAAACAGCCCCAAAGCATGATGTTTCCACCCCCATGCTTCACAGTAGGTATGGTGTTCTTTGGATGCAACTCAGCATTCTTTGTCCTCCAAACACGACGAGTTGAGTTTTTACCAAAAAGTTCTATTTTGGTTTCATCTGACCATATGACATTCTCCCAATCCTCTTCTGGATCATCCAAATGCACTCTAGCAAACTTCAGACGGGCCTGGACATGTAATGGCTTAAGCAGGGGGACACGTCTGGCACTGCAGGATTTGAGTCCCTGGCGGCGTAGTGTGTTACTGATGGTAGGCTTTGTTACTTTGGTCCCAGCTCTCTGCAGGTCATTCACTAGGTCCCTCCATGTGGTTCTGGGATTTTTGCTCACCGTTCTTGTGATCATTTTGACCCCATGGGGTGAGATCTTGCGTGGAGCCCCAGATCGAGGGAGATTATCAGTGGTCTTGTATGTCTTCCATTTCCTAATAATTGCTCCCACAGTTGATTTCTTCAAACCAAGCTGTCTTCCCAGCCTGGTGCAGGTCTACAATTTTGTTTCTGGTGTCCTTTGACAGCTCTTTGGTCTTGGCCATAGTGGAGTTTGGAGTGTGACTGTTTGAGGTTGTGGACAGGTGTCTTTTATACTGATAACAAGTTCAAACATGTGCCATTAATACAGGTAACGAGTGGAGGACAGAGGAGCCTCTTAAAGATTTTACAGGTCTGTGAGAGCCAGACATCTTGCTTGTTTGTAGGTGACCAAATACTTATTTTCCACCATAATTTGCAAATAAATTCATTAAAAATCCTACAATGTGATTTTCTGTCATAGTTGATGTGTACCTATGATGAAAATTACAGGCCTCTCTCATCTTTTTAAGTGGGAGAACTTGCACAATTGGTGGCTGACTAAATACTTTTTTCCCCCACTGTATTTGTATTTATTAGGGATCCCCATTAGCTGCTACCAAGGCAGCAGCTACTCTTCCTGGGGTTCCAAACATATTAAAGCACTTACATTACATATAAAACAAAAAATAACAGTAACAATAACAGTACATCATATACCATTATTACACCACTACATATCTACAATACAAAATGTACAACACAAAATGTATAATACCACCATACAACAATATTACAACGTGTGTCTGTACCTTTGTGTGTGTCTCTTCACAGTCCCCGCTGTTCCATAAGGTGTATTTTTGGAATTGCATGTTCACATGTGAAAAACAATCACATGCAAAAATCTAATTTGCAGTTTCATATGTATAAAAACGTGAAAAACTACAATTCATATGTGAGGAGAAAACATGTAATTTTCCTCATCTGTGAAAATATTTTGTTAACATGTGAAACTGTAAATTTGCCGTGATTTTTTTGTAAGGGTATGTCTCGTTTCCAGAGCCTGGATCCTCTGGTCCCCTGCTGGCTAGAGAGCGGTCGGGTCAGAGAGCTAAAAGGCTCTTCACGTGAGGAGATAATACCCCCTCTAATTGGGTGTTGTGTTGGGAGCGTGCTCCCGCCTCCGTCTCCGCCTGCACTCCCTCTCCTTACTGTTCCTCAGCCAGTGCCCACAGATTATTATGGATGACAGATGCCGCCATCTTTTGGGAGAGCGAAGGATTATCTTGTTCTGGCAGGCGGAGCGTGGAAATGCATGATGGGGGGGGTAACAGCGGTGGAGAACAAATGAACAGGTTGTGAAAGGAGCACACAGTCATACACAGACACCCCACAGAACATCCCTCAACAGTATGTGTCTGTGTGTGTGTGTGTGCACCATATACAACTTAACTCCAGAACCAGGAGAACCCAAGAATTAGCTGCAAAATAGCCTCAGAACATGGCTGGCATGATATTCCCATTATCATATAGCCACAGAAACAAACAAACATGTTTCAGGGTCAATGATCAGGGTGAATGGGGTGGAATGATGGCACCTGATCATGTCTCTAATGGCTGAGGCGTTGGCCAGGCCAGCGGCAGTAAGTGGATTTCTACTGTGGTCTACTGTTTGTTTATTGGAGTGGCTGTTGTTCTGGATGCACTCCATAGAGGATACAAATTGCATTATCCACTGCGGTGCAGGCCGGTAATGGCAGGGATGAATGATGGCCCCTATTTTCCTTCTGACAGAGAAGGTCGACAGAGGAGCTATATACAATTACAAACAAGTTCCTGTTCAATCACTGCAGGTCTGTAGGTAGGGGGTAAGCTATGCAACCACATCATGGGAGTTGTAGTTTTTGTGGAGTGCAGGATTGCAAGGGTACAGGTTCAAGTCCCAGGTTAAGTCTATATGCTGTGCAGTAATCCTTTGCTTTAGGGGCATACAAACCTGGATAAAGTTTATAGGAGGCTGGTTTGCTAGTATCTCTCGACGGGTCTGACCTAGAGTATGTGGACAACTACAAATACCTAGGTGTCTGGTTAGACTGTAAACTCTCCTTCCAGACTCACATTAAGAATCTCCAATCCAAAGTTAAATCTAGAATCGGCTTCCTATTTCGCAACAAAGCCTCCTTCACTCATGCTGCCAAACATGCCCTCGTAAAACGGACTATCCTACCGATCCTTGACTTCGGCGATGTCATTTACAAAATAGCCTCCAACACTCTACTCAGCAAATTGGATGTAGTCTATCACAGTGCCATCCGTTTTGTCTCCAAAGCCCCATACACTACCCACCACTGTGACCTGTACGCTCTTGTTGGCTGGTCCTCACTACATGTTCGTCATCAAACCCACTGGCTCCAGGCCATCTATAAATCACTGCTAGGCAAATCCCCGCCTTATCTTAGCTCATTGGTCACCATAGCAGCACACACCCGTAGTCTGCGCTCCAGCAGGTATATCTCACTGGTCATCCCCAAAGCCAACACCTCCTTTGGCCGCCATTCCTTCCAGTTCTCTGCTGCCAATGACTGGAACGAATTGCAAAAATCTCTGAAGCTGGAGACTCTTATCTCCCCTCACTAACTTTAAGCATCAGTTTTCAGAGCACCTTACCGATCACTGCACCTGTACACAGCCCATCTGAAATTAGCCCACCCAACTACCTCATCCCTATATTGTTATTTATTTTGCTCTTTTGCACCCCAGTATCTCTATTTGCACATAATCTCTTGCACATCTAGCATTCCAGTGTTAATACTAATTGTAATTATTTTGCACTATAGCCTATTTATTGCCTTACCTCCATAACTTGCTACATTTGCACACACTGTATATATATTTTCTGTTGTATTTTTTGACTTTATGTTTATTACCCCATATGTAACTCTTGTTGTTTTTATCGCACTGCTTTGCTTTATCTTGGCCAGGTCGCAGTTGTAAATGAGAACTTGTTCTCAACTGGCTTACCTGGTTAAATAAAGGTGAAATAAAATAAAAAAATAAAAAATATCGTAGACCTCGACAATGCAGTCCATTAGAACGAGTTACCTCTATCAGCTATTCACATACATACTATGTTATTACCAAATTTGCCAACCCTTCATGTTACTACTGTCAGTGATCTATGCAGCTATTTAGGTTAACCTAATAACTCTACATGATAACTAAATTCACTCTGCCCTCTGCTACAGAGAGAGAGCAGGTAACTGCTAACCACTAACCACATAGTACTGTCCTCTCCTGCTATCTACTACCCACACGAACCACATAACCTCACTATGGAAACCACTGTCTAACCAGCAACCCACATAAACTCTACCTTGACTGAATGTAAAAGTCCTTATTCGTGTCAGCCCACACCTGGAGGTAAAGAGCAGGGGGAAATTATCATTTTACAGAAATGTATTTGATTTATGGAGTTCATAATCTCCCGTGGCACAGAGAGTGGGGAGACTGGGGGGAGGGAGAGAAAGGGAGGAGACGGGAGATTCAGCGGCTCATTGCAGCTTTCTGAGAGTCAAGCCTTAATGAAGTCATTTATCTCTGATCTAGGGAAGCTCCCCCCCACACACACACCCCTCCTCCCTCCTACCCCCCTAATCACTGTATGAGTCAGTCCGGGCCGAGGGAGGTCAGGCCACAACAGGAGTGCTCATCGCCCAAATGACCCTCCTCTCTTTTCTTTTCCAACTCCATAGCCTTTCACCATCACTGTTGGCAGTAACACAAGTACCTGTTCACACATTAAGGTGCTTTGTGTACAGAACATGTAGCACATGTAAGAACAGCCCACAACTTATTATTTAATCCTTTGGCATATTTGGACCTTCAAATGTTATTGTAAGAATAAATATTTTTCTGTATGTTTTACTGGATCTTGCAATCAATAACCTGAACTTATACTATGATGCTACATTTACAAATACAACTAATGCTGACGTAATTGTTGGAGGTTGCTTTGCAATACCTCATAATACATAAAAAGCAATAAACAAGTTGATTGGCTAGTTAAGGTGATCAAAGCTGCAATATGAATTCAGCCTACTGAGTGAAAAGAGGAGAATTCATTCTAGTGTCAAACGTCCATGTTTGCACAGTGCTGGGGCTAGGATATGAATAGAATCCACTACCAGATATTAATATGGGTTACCTCATCCTTTCCCAATTGTATTAATCACACACTCTCTGCTCACACTCTATGTAGAAGGGCGTTGCTCGACGTACTCTGTCCAAGAGGCTTTTGTGCGATAAAGAAAAGGATGACTTTGGTAAATCTCACTCACATATCTTGTAAACCTCTGGCACCCAGTGTATCCTCCAACCATGAATAATGCATGTCCCTCTGAGCTCCTCGCCTTGTTCGCATATGACCTATAGCTAAAACTGATTATTCAGATTTGAGCTAAATAAATAAATAATCAAATGTTATAAATGGTAACCCGAGGCAGCGGGGGGATCGACTAGCAAGTGTTGCATTTATCAGCCTATGAGAAACACTGTGAACGAACGGGGTGTTTTCACGCCTCTGTTATTTTGATTAGTAGGCTATTTTCTCTCTCTCTCTCTCTCTCTCTCTCTCTCTATCTCTGTCTCTGTCTCTCTGTCTCTCTGTCTCTCTCTCTCTCTCTCTCTCTCATTGGGCTGGATTAAAACAGTAATGTGTGGGCTGTTGTTTGCGCAGTCATTTAAAATGAAATTATTCTCTTATGGTCGGCTGGATGAAGGGAGAGCTACGATGGTATTAAGAGAAGCCTACGGCTCTGGGATTAACTCAGCCGAATGCAGCAGGGGCTTCATTCACAACTACAACTACTACTATGGGATGCTGCTGATTCACCATGCAGTACAGAAAGACAGTAATACAGAAATACAGCAATACAAAAATACAGCAAGTATAGACCATATTGTGTTCCCTACAGTTTATAGAAAAGAGCAGAAGCTCTGAACTTACATCAAGTTATGGAAAATGTGCTCTTTTAGTATTTGTCCAGAAATACAGCAATACAGCAATACAGCAATACAAAAATGCAGACATACAAGAATAAAGACATGAAGGAATACAGAACTACAGAGATTAGGCTTGGGCGGTATACCGTCTAAACCGTATACCGGGGTATTTGGAAATAGCCACAGGATGGTTTTTCAATACCGTCAATACCGTTGAAACTATTTATTTGAAATTTGTGCCATACGTTAGGAGATAAAGAAGATCGCATTCTTCATTTCACCTGTACCATAATTATTCATTATGAAGCTTACCGGTAGTCCCCAGTCACGTGGTGTTTGTTTACAAGCACACAACACTGAGAGACCGAAGCCTTGTGAGTCACTCACTGTTGTGCAGCACGCGTCAGGTGATCTAGTTACAGTATGGAATTCACAACTACACTGAAGAAAAATATAAATGCAACATGTAAAGTGTTGGTCTCATGTTTCTTGAGCTGAAATAAGAGATCCCAGAAATGTTCCATATGCACAAAAAGCGTATTTATCTCAAATTGTGTGCACAAATTTGTTTACGTCCCTGTTAGTGGGCATTTCTCCTTTGCCAAGATAATCCATCCAGTTGACAGGTCTGGCATATCAAGAAGCTGATTAAACAGCATGATCATTACACAGGTGCACCTTGTGCTGGGGACAATAAAAGGCCACTCTAAAATGTGCAGTTTTGTCACACAACACAATGCCACAGATGTCTCAAGTTTTGAGGGAGCGTGCAATTGGCATGTGACTGCAGGAATGTCCACCAGAGCTGTTGCCAGAGAATTTAATGTTCATTTCAATACCATAAGCCACCTCCAACATCGTTTTAGAGAATTTGGCAATACGTTCAACCGGCCTCACAACCGTAGACCACGTGTATGCCGTCGTGTGGGCGAGCGGTTTGCTGATATCAACGTTGTGAACAGAGTACCCTATGGTGGCGGTGGGGTTATGATATGGGCAGTCATAAGCTATGGACAACAAACACAATTGCATTTTATCAATGGCAATTTGAATGCACAGAGATACCGTGGCGAGATTCTGAGGCTCATTGTCATGCCATTCATCCGCCGCCATCACCTCATGTTTCAGCAAAGCCCCATGTCACAAGGATCTGTACACAGTTCCTGGAAGCTGAAAATGTCCCAGTTCTTCCATGGCTTGCATACTCACCAGACATGTCACCCATTGAGCATGTTTGGGATGCTCTGGTTCGATGTGTATGACAGCGTGTTTCAGTTCCCGCGAATATCCAGCAACTTCGCACAGCCATTGAAGAAGAGTGGGACAACGTTCCACAGGCCACAATCAACAGCCTGATCAACTCTATGCAAAGGAGATGTGTCACGCTGCATGAGGCAAATGGTGGTCACACCAGATACTGACTGGTTTTCTGATCCACGCCCCTACTTTCTTTTAAAGGTATCTGTGACCAATAGATGCATATTTGTATTCCCAGTCATGTGAAATCCATAGATTAGGGCCTAATAAATGTATTTCAATTGACTGATTTCCTTATATGAACTGTAACTCAGTAAAAGTGTTGAAATTGTTGCATGTTGCATTTATATTTTTTTTCAGTATAAATGTTTGCCAGCTACATATCTTATAACTATTCAGTTAACTGTATTAAATGTGCTAAATGCTCTGCAGTTGTGCATTTGGTTTGCTAATTTAGTAGCTAGTTAGCTATCTAGCTAAGTGGTTAGCTTCTTCCAAAATCAACCTTTGCTTGGTATCAGCAGAGAATCCCTTCCTGGATCAAGGGCTTTTTCTGTCTAGTATTTGTTTTGTGCATGCAGCACTGTGAGTAGCATTTTTGAGTGACTTGAGTTACTTTATGTCTGTCCTGAAAATAGTTTAGGTCAGAGACTGTATAAAATGTTCACAATGCGCTCGTTAGCATTTAGTGTGCGTTCTATTTGGGAATTTACATGTACTTGTTAGCATTGCTAACCTTCGGATTACGGAGGCTGTGGGGTTAGAAAATAGTGCCCCTTGTGTTCAGTGCCGGCATTACCAAATATCCCAATATGGCACAAGGTCGGTACAAAGGTATGACAATCTGGATACTGCCCAAGCCTAACAGAAATACTGACAGACTGACATACAGTCATTGCTCTCAACTTCTCAGAGATCCCCAGCCTGAGTTGGAGAAAGTAGATTTAGACCCTCATATAGCCGATTGTCAGGGTCAGACGAAAGGGGCAGTCAGTCGTTCAAACCTAGCACCCAGCCAGCCGATAGTGAGGATATCCTGCATTATCTTGAGCCTGATTAGCTCCTATAACCGTGGTTGGATAAATCCTAATTATCACTATAACCCTGCCAAGTCACTGGCTCCATCCAGAAGGCTATTTGGAGCAGAGAATGGCCTAACAAGTCCTAATCTACCCTGTTCAGGGAATCATGACGATATATGGATGAGGAATTTGGTCATTCATGTTTGTTTGCTGTAAAATACATGTTGACAGCGTGAATTTGCTTTGACCCTGTCTAGTGTCTATATTGTCATAAAACAAAAGTTTATGCGGAATTATCCTTTCATTTGGAAAACACTGGGTTCACAGGAAGGGAACCCATGGAGAATGTTCTATTTTTACTTAACGTAAGTAGGTATACTGTACAGTACATGTCAGACACAAGCGGTGGGGGTTTAAAGTTTATTAATATTGAATAATATTCCTTCCATTTACCTCCTGCTCCACCTACCTCTCTATCTCTCCCTCCCTCTATCTCTTAGCTCATCTCAGTAAATCTGAGGTCTTTATGCCCACGCAATCCATGTGAAGTGGCTACACATTCTGTATCTGTTCACCTCCATTCTTCAGAGCAAGTCAAGTGTCCTCACCAGTACAGTGCATTCTCAAGGCCCATCCCACATAAAAAAATACTACAGTTTACTATAGAATACTACAGTACTTACTATAGAATATTGTAGTATACTGTAGAATACCATAGTAAAACTACAGTATACTACAGTCCACAGAAACACTACAGTAAATACTACAGTAATCTCCACAAAACACTACAGTCCGCAAAACACTTCTATGTCAAAGATAATGAAACAAAACACAATAGTAAATACTACAGCAATTTACGCAAAACACTACAGTAAATACTACAATATACTACAGTCTGCAAAAACACTACAGTACATACTATAGTATTGACAATTCAGCAAAAATACTATAGTATATTTATCAATTGGTCTGGACCAGGCTGCGTGTATCTGGTTAGAAAAATGTTTAAAAGACAGAACACAGTGTGTATTTAGTGATGGTGTTAGTCTGGCTGCATGTAGCTGGTAAAAAAATATATATTTAAAGGACAGAACACAATGTGTATTTAGTGATGGTGTTAGTCTGGCTGTATGTAGCTGGTAAAACAATAATATTTAAAGGACAGAACACAGTGTGTATTTAGTGATGGTGTTAGTCTGGCTGCATGTAGCTGGTAAAAAATATATATATTTAAAGGACAGAACACAGTGTGTATTTAGTGATGGTGTTGAATCAGGTTTTCTGGACTTAATGAAGGGTGTCCCACAGGGATCCATTCTTGGTCCGGATCTTTTCACTATTTACATAAACCAATATTGTTAATCTGTGAGAAAAAAAAAACGTTCACCTGTATGCACATGACACTGTGGTGTATGCTATTGCCCCCCACAGCTGACCAGGTTCTGTCAGAGCTTCAATTTGCCTTTATTGCCCTGCAAAAAGCCTTTGTTGAACTTAAATTGGTACTTAATGCAATTGGTACTTCAAACCAAGTATATGTTATTTTCCATATCACGTAAAAATGATTTATGCATATGTACTTTGGATGGTGCCCTTATTCACCGTGCCCTCGCTTATAAATATCTGGGAATCTGGATTGACGAAAAGCTATCTTTCAAAAAGCATGTTGATGAGTAAGTTAAGAAATTAAGAATTAAAATAGGCTTCTTCTATAGGAACAGGTCCTGTCATTCATTAAATATCAGAAAACAAATCATTCAGTCAACATTCATTCCGGTTATTGACTATGGCGATATCGTCTATATAAATGCAGCTGCCACTGTATTGAAGTCATTGGACGCATATCATAGCGCATTGCACTTTATTACGGGCGATAGGTTCAGTACACATCATTGTATTTTGTATCAAAAAGTAGGCTGGCCCTCTTTGAAGTCTCGTAGATCGATGCATTGCGCTCTTTTTGTCTATAAAGCCCTCTTGCATAACCTTCCGCCATACCTTACCTCATCGTTAACTTTCAGATGTATAAGTTACCAGACCCGGAGATCAGTTCAATCTCCACCGAGTTAGGTAAATCTGCTTAAACTCCTTAAAGTTGGTGGAGTTGGTGCCTCTAGGGCAATTCAGGCAGATGTTAGAGGGCCTTTTTACTGAAGAATGTGCTTGTTTCATATGATTGTGTCTTGCATTTCATGTTTTGTGTAATTGATGTGTATATAGATACACTACCGTTCAAAAGTTTGGGATCACTTAGAAATGTCCTTCTTGAGACTAGTTGAGTATCTGGAGGATCAGCAATTGTGGGTTCGATTACAGGATCAAAATGTCCAGAAACAAATAACTTTCTTCTGAAACTCGTCAGTCTATTCTTGTTCTGAGAAATGAAGGCTATTCCATGTGAGAAATTGCCAAGAAACTGAAGATCTCGTACAACGCTGTGTACTACTCCCTTCACAGAATAGCGCAAACAGGCTCTAACCAGAATAGAAAGAGGAGTGGGAGGCCCCGATGCACAACTGTGCAAGAGGACAAATACATTAGAGTGTCTAGTTTGAGAAACAGACGCCTCACAGGTCCTCAACTGGCAGCTTCATTAAATAGTACCTGCAAAACACCAGTCTCAACGTCAACAGTGAAGAGGCGACTCCGGGATGCTGACCTTCTAGGCAGAGTTGCAAAGAAAAAGCCATATCTCAGACTGGCCAATAAAAAGAAAAGATTAAGATGGGCAAAAGAACACAGACAATGGACAGAGGAAGATTGGAAAAAAGTGTTATGGACAGACGAATCAAAGTTTGAGGTGTTCGGATCACAAAGAAGAACATTTGTGAGATGCAGACCAAATGAAAAGATGCTGGAGGAGTGATTGATGCCATCTGTCAAGCATGGTGGAGGCAATGTGATGGTCTGGGGGTGCTTTGGTGGTGGTAAAGTGGGAGATTTGTACAGGGTAAAAGGGATCTTGAAGAAGGAAGGCTATCACTCCATTTTGCAATGCCTTGCCATACCCTGTGGACGGCGCTTGATTGGAGCCAATTTCCTCCTACAACAGGACAATGACCCAAAGCACAGCTCCAAACTATGCAATAACTATTTAGGGAAGAAGCAGTCAGCTGGTATTCTGTCTATAATGGAGTGGCCATCACAGTCACCGGATCTCAACTCTATTGAGCTGTTGTGGGAGCAGCTTGACCGTATGGTACGTAAGAGGTGCTCATCAAGCCAATCCAACTTGTGGGAGGTGCTTCAGGAAGCATGGGGTGAAATCTCTTCAGATTACCTCAACAAATTGACAACTAGAATGCCAAAGGTCTGCAAGGCTTTAATAGGCGATATGCACAGGCGAGCATGACGTATTTCCGGTTAAATCTCAGGATGGATGTAAACTTCCGGTTATCGTAGAATGCTGTGCTACCGTATGCTAGCATTGAATGCTTGTCGTCAAAAACATCAGAAACAGTTAATTTTCATTGTTGTTGTTGTTTATCTTAATGTTTATGTTAATGTTTTTACTTGTAATACTTCGTCTTGACTTATAACACGATGACGTGTAAATGTACGAAAGTGTCCTTTCAAAAACGGGATGACAGCTCTTCCAGCCATCACTGCTGTGTACCGCAATGTACAGTGTCTGCCAGATGCAGTTCTTCTGTTAGTTTTTTTAACTTTTCCCAAAGACAGTGAATTACATAAACGGTGGGTGATTAACATTCGACGAGTCAACTTTCTTACAACAAACACACGAGTCTGCAGCCGACACTTTCTAAGTGAAGATGTGATAGAGCCTCCGACTCCAGCTGGGCGCAGACGTCTGAAGAAGGGAGCTGTTCCAGTGCTGTTTCAATGGAACAATTTCAGTCTTCCAGCCCCACGCCCGGAGTTTGGGAAAGGACTGAGCGTCCCAACACAGAAACCATGAATGATCCGTCTGTGGAATTGGACTGTCCTCCTGACCATGACTACTGCAACAGTACTGAACCTGCTGCGCTGGATATGTCCCTTGACCACAATGAAGAACTTAGTGTAGAGATAGCAAGGCTCCGAAATCAAATTGAGGAGATAACTATCAGCAGCAAGTTCTGCTTGGAGCGGTTTGCTGGATCTGATGATGACATAAGGTTTTTCGCAAGGTAAATTAAAATGTCCAATGTGTTTAATATATAGGCCTATGTATTTGAGCTGTCAACAATGACTAGTATTATTATCTGTTTAAATGTTGCATGTGTGATGTGTGTTGTTGTAAGCTACTGGAAACCTTGAATTTCCCTCGGGATGAGTAAAGTATCTATCTAAAACTATCTAGATCTAGGCTATCTACTAGTGCATTAATTGTATTTTAAAATACTGAGAAGAGCAGTAGGCAAAAGGACTGATGTGTGCGTGGTCCAGTTTCTGACCTTAGTGCCAAATGTTCTAAGATGTTGTATAACTGTCAATAAGGATGCTAACATGCTTGCAATTTAATGTTGTGTATGGACACTTAACATATAGAAATGTAACACGTATGTCCCACAGGTTTGCAAGTCATGCCCACCTGATGGCCTTTTGGAAGCAGATAGAGCCAGCCACCTGCAAGATCATACGGGTGACAAGAGCACGAAGTGTAACTGTCACGCCCTGACTCAGGGGACGCTTATATGTTGAGTCAGGGTGTGTATATTCCTTGTTGTGTTTGTTCTATGTTATAGGATCTAGTATGTCTAGATCTATGTTGGACGGTGTGGTTCCCAATCAGAGGCAGCTGTCGCTCGTTGTCTCTGATTGAGGACCATACTTAGGCAGCCTATTGGCACTAGTGGGTTGGGGGATCTTGTTCCGTGTGAGGTATGTTGTTTGTGTACCTTGGACTTCACGTTTCGTTTAGTTTGTTGTTTTGTGGTTGTTTATTCGGTTCAAATAAACATGTATGCATATCACACTGCGCCTTGGTCTGACCCGTCTATGAACGAACGTGACAGAAGATCCCACCAAACAAGGACCAAGCAGCATGCCCAGAAGGAGCAAATGCCGGGGATTCAACGGGAGGTAACTTTAGTAGATGTCCTCCTCGGTTGGGGGAGAATTACTGAGGAGGAGGCCGTCCGTTATCGGGAGGCGATGAAGGTTGATGCCCAGGTAGGAGAGGAGAAACGGCGCCAACCGTGCCGACGACGGAGACCCGAGAGGCAACCCCAATAAAAAAAATTGTGGGGGCACACGGGGTGGATGACGAGGCAGCAGGAGGCCGTGGAAGGGCGAATCTGCAGGTTAGGAGAGGAGGCCACCATGTTACGGGGGCTATTGGTTCAGAGGGAGCAGGAGTTATTCGGTCAGAGGGAGGCGCTACAGGAGCCTACAAGGGTTTCCTTGTAGAAGACTGTGTGCCCTGCAAGGTCCACATACCTACCTTTCTGTGTAAGAGAGCACAACTGTCTGAGCCAGAGGTCAGGAAGACACAATCTATTGCCAGACTGAGAGTCCACGTTGAGCGGCTCATTCGCAGGGTTAAGGAACATAAATTGTTCAGTACAGTAATCCCTCTTTCATTGACAGGCAGCATCAATCAACTTTACACAGTTGCCTGTCTTTTGGTCAATTATCAAAATGGGCCCTTGGTTAAAGCCTGGGCAACCAATGGCTAATGTTGGCAGCACAATCCTAAAATGAACACTCATGGATGGCTATGGAACAAATAGGCTGTGATGAAATATGTTATGAAATTCATGTCTTTTTTTTTCAAAAATGTTTTTATTGAGCCACAGATTATCGTACAGACAGTAAATTAGTCAAGTCAGCGCTCACTTTTTTAGGTAACAGTAAAGTTACAACTATAGAGTGAAGGTTTTGCTCCTAATTCCTCTTGAAAAGTAGAAACATCAAGTACAAAAGCAAGGAAGTTGGGCCATATGTTTATAAAGAAAGAAGTAAAGATGACAGGACAGTTTTGAGTAGAACATCAGCAGTTTGAAGAATAGCTGAGTGGAATATGTTACCGTCATTGCAGTCATCAAGTCAGGAAAAAGTAGTAATCTCATTATTGTTTACATTTCAAACCAAACTCCAATTTGTTTACAACAGACCCAACAACAAAGCATGATAATTCCCACTCAGCTACCCTGGTCTGTATTAGGCTACCACTGTTCAGCTATCGTGAAAACCACAAAAGTTCTAAAGTGTTCTCTTAGCAATGGCAATCAAAGCTGTGGTAACATTAAACGAGTAAAACATGTGTTGAACGGAACCTTGTTCAAGTTCAACAGAACTTTGAACGTGTCACTTAATCTAGTCCTACTCTCAGCTGGTGTGGTGGCTTTAGTTTCTTAATTGAGCGGTAGCAGTGGGCTCTCACAGAGATCTCATTTGTAGCCCTGTTTTTACCTGATACTTTCATAAAAGTACAAACACATGAAGTGAGAGGTATATACACATGATTAAACTTTATTTAAAGCATGATTAACCTGAAGCAGGACGGAGTCGTGACTTAAAACACCTGTAACGATCCCGGCAGTCTGAGTCGGGTCCTGTCTGTGGACTAGTTTTTCTGCTCGTGATCTCCAGTTTCCCGAGGGTTCTGGAACGCTCCGGGGAGCTCTCTTGATTTCCGCACCTGCATCCCATCAGCAATCTGCACACCTGGTCCTGATCATCACCCTTCTTAGGCTCTGGCCTAACATCCATTCCCTGCCGGATCGTTAGCCATGAACAGTAGGTTTACCAGAGTATCAGTCGTAGAGCTTCTAGCGTTAGTTTTGTTGTTTTGCACTTTGTTGATTTGTTGTTTACTTACCTCCGTTTTGTTCCATCTGCAGTCACTCGTCCGGAACCTTCATCCAACCTCTGCCTGGTGGTCGGCGGCTGCCGAGCCATGATCGGATCAACCACTGCACCCCCAACAACTAATCAACGCCGCCCGCTCTGTTCCCTGGATTATTCAGCATCACTCTTGAACTTGTAAATAAACACTCACCTTCGTTTCAACTTACCTTGTCCTGGTCTGCTTCTGGGTTCTGGCTTTGTAACTCGTGACAACACCAAAGCAAGGCTTCTAGCTCAGGCTAGCTAGCGTTAGCATATTACCTTCAAAGTTGCAAAGAAAATAAGAAACGTAAAATTTGAAGCCTTTATCCAGTTTGCTACGTGGTGTCGTACTGGATGTCCGGACGACCCTCCGTATATCATTAACAGATACTTTAGGCAACTCCAGCAAACACCTTGTAAACTTCATCTCTGCCATCATAACGGTCTACTGTCACTGTCTAATGTTTATTTTCCGGTAACCGGAAATGCCCAAGCATCCTTACGCCAATGCGGAAGTGATGCGTGCATAGAGCCTATTGCTGCAAATGGAGGATTCTTTGACGAAAGCAAAGTTTGAAGGACACAATTATTATTTCTATTAAAAATCATTATTTCTAACCTTGTCAATGACTACATTTCCTATGCATTTTGCTATATTTCCTATTCAAACTCATTTCATGTATGTTTTCATGGAAAACAAGGACATTTCGAAGTGACCCCAAACTTTTGAACAGTAGTGTACTGTATAGTGTAATTGTTGTTTATTGATGTGTCCGTGCAGGGCTCATCTGCAAAAAAGACTGTGGTGTCAGCATGACTCCCTGACTAAATAAAAGTTTAATAAATAAAATAGTGAACTGTAAATACCATAGTATACTACAGTCCGCAAAAAACTATACAGGAATACTACAGTATAGTAAACTACACAATTGTTTCATGTGGGTTCTTGACTTCTTCTAATGTTCCTACTTGACCAGCTCAGTGTGAGAGCTACACTCTATGGTACTCTGTGAATTACCTCTGCCCTGTAAGTCAAGAGCCCTCTGGCTCTTGGCAAACACCCAAACAAGGGGAAGATGTTAAGGGTTGACAATATCAGAGGCATCACAGTGTTTTACTCTCATCCATGAACCCAGAATATTAATGGCACTCATGCTGTCAGTGAAATTAAAGACGTGTGTGTGTGTGTGTGTGTGTGTGTGTGTGTGTGTGTGCCGTGCGTGCGAGAGAGAGAATGAGGTAGAGAGAAAGAAAGAGGTAGAGAGAATGAGAGAGAGAGAGAAAGAGAGAGATATAAAAGACAATGTTGGGAAAGACAAGAAGCATGTGTTGTCTATGTGTTGTGTCATGTACAAGGCCGACTATAGCAAGAGCTGTATTATTTCAACTGCACACTACTTAACACTACTTCTGGTCAAATACACTCTACATAGTCTGTCCCATCCCACAACTATAGCTGTGCCAGTCCTCGTGCCAGTCAGACTACACCCCACTCACCCTCAGCCAGCATACACAGGCCAACTCTTTCTCCTCTGCACTCTATCTCTGCTGTGATGTGGGGGTCGCTGACCCTGTTGGTTCACCGGCATGTCAGCCTAGAGAGTGAGCACTGCTGGGGCCTGTTGAGGAGTCCTGCTTTGCTCACTGTGTACATGCACACACATGCACGCACACACACAGTGCTACATGGTTGTCCACAGAGCCTGCCTCTCGTCTGCCTCCTGCCTGTCCAGTGGCTTTGAACCACAGCAGCTGGGGTTCATCTTATTTTCCCTGGAGCTCTGAGTGGGAGACTAGGGAGAGCTGCAGAACTGCGTTTATCGCCTTTTTCTCTTTACGTTAGAGCTGCATGAGAGAGTCTGAGTGGTGTGGGTAATTACAGATCGTGCTTCCTCAGATTGGGCTGGGGAAATTACTCTTCACACTCACACAAAGATACACTCCCACAATCTTGCACACACACACACACACACATTCATAGATACCACCACACACACAGGCACACAAACACACACTCACACATAAACACACTTGCACATGCACTCTGTCTCTCTTTTTCACACACACACACACACACACACACACACACACACACACACACACACACACACACACACATGGATACACTCTCTCATACAGAAACACACAGATACGATCTTCCCTCACACTCTTCTAAGTCATCCTTTGCTTTCCATTGCGATTCAAAGCAGAGGGAAAACCAATTAAGGGAAGCAATAATAGCGATGTTATATTACAAATGATTAATGTGCTCCTTCAGCAGTTTTTTCTATCTAATCAGCATTCATCTCAAGCCTCGTCGTTGTATTGTTTACTGATATCCAGTCGCTAAGCAGCCACTCTGTTTGTGCGATGTGTTTTCTGAAACCTCTGAGGATACCGCTTGGCTCTGTTGTCTCACTTCAGAGAGTACACACACACACGCACACACACACACACAACCATGCACGCACACACAAACACTCCCAAACACACCCCCCACACACACACCTAAGGTACACATACTCATCGTCACCTACACAAACTGAGAGTGTGTCATGGCCGGACTGTGAGCTCACTCCTCTCCCCAGCCAGTCCGTATTGATTACCTGTCGCTCACAGGACTGCATGAGGCTGGATAAGGATGGATGAGGCTGGATGCATAAATTGGCTGCATTCTGCAGCTTGTCAGGAGGGATATCCCGCTGAGTCCACAGGCGATAATGTGCCATTCAACAGGCTTCTCTGCTCTATTTATCTGTCTGGGGAGGACCTGCCATGACACACTGCAGTCCTATGCAGGCTCTGACTGACTGAAGACAGGGTTTCTCTGTTCAGCTGGTAGAGTATAGCTTCCAATAAGGATTAGCAGTTATCAGATATGAAACACAAGATTTTAAGACTTGGAGCTGATACCGTACCAGTAGGAGTCTTACAGCTATAGGTGACACGAACAGCCAATAAAAACTCAAAATGATCACCTGGACATTTTTTGTCCCCACTCTTGAATCACCTGACCTTTTAATGGTTCTAATAGCCCTTTATCTAAATGTAAATGGTATTTGAAGCTAATACATCAAGCACATGTCGACCCCTGTCTCTTTTTTCAGTCTCCTGTTCATTTAAGCTGTGATCGCCCATTAGGCACTGTGAGGGGTAATGGTCTGTCTGAATGACAGAGTAGAACTCTCTCTCAGCTCAGCGGGGAAACTGCAGAGAGCTATGAGACATGGATTGTAGAACGTGTTCTCTCACTATATGCAGAAAAGGGACGCTTTTCATCTTTGACTCTAAGAGATTCTATATACGAAATGTGCTGTATACATTTTGATTTGATAAAGTTTGATTTGATTCTCCAAATATTGTATATATATTGTCTATGTACAGAGCCTACAACATTGCCTCAAGCGTTGTTTTTGCAAGGAAAAAAATACTCAGATTTGAATACCATTTATATCCTATTCTGTAAAACGTTGGCTGTGACTTTCAGGAATTTTACACTTTGTTTCACATATTACAGCTTGTCAACCTCGTCAAATGAAGATGGATGGTATGAGATGCAATAACGTCAATGATGTCAACAATTAATCACAATTCCAACATGTGGTGTATTTAATTGGAAAATGTGGCTCCTGTTACTGCGTCATCACTGCCCACTGATGTTACAGCCATCTGTAAACCTAGCTACCTGGGCATAAGAGTGGGCAGAAAGGGAGAGATGGGGAAGGAAAGAGAGAAGGAGAAAGAGAGAGGGAACGAGAGAGAGAGAGAGCGGGGGAGGAAAATAAACGGAGAAAACTGAGAGAGAAATTGAGAGAGAGAAATAAAAAGAGAGAAAGCAAGGGAGTGTGAAATGACAAGAATAGGTGGGGACAAGAGAGAAAATACAAAACAACAATTATCTATGGGCTCTGAGAAGAATCAAGACTCACTTTCAAAACAACAAAAAAATCAGACAAAAGCAATCCATCCTGTCCATCACGCACGCTGCGCCCTACCAGGAGGGAGGATTGGCATCTGGCGGCTTCAGCAATTAATGTCTGGTTCTGGCTGGGCTCTCCATCACATCCCTGTAATAGCAGCCTGCGTGCGGAGAGTCTCAGCAGATGTTACGCACAAATTCATTAGTGTCCTGTGTTCCTCATATTGGTCCCCTGGAAGACATCATCCAGAGCATCAGCTATATGAGACTATATACGTCACTAAGGCTACATCTCAAATGGCACCCCATTCCCTATGTTGCAGTACTTTTAGCCAGCGCTCCTCCCCTACAAGCCATCATCCAGAGCACCGTCTGCATGACACGTCACTAAGGCAACGTCACCTGTTGCCGACCCCTGTTATAGAGTATTTCTATATTTTTCATTTGAGAGTAGGATGACACGCCCACTTTTACATTCAAGTCATATGTCGTCAAATGTCATGACCTTTAATGAGTATCTATATCTGGTGACACTGCATCATGTTCTAGATACCATGAAATACATCACTATACCTGGATGGTGTGTGATTCAATGTGATGGGAAGAAAAAGCTCACACCCTATTACCAGTAGCAGGGTTCTCCAAACCTGTTCCTGGAGAGATACCCTCCTGTAGGTTTTCCCTACAACCCCAGTTGTAACTAACCTGATTCAGATTATCAAGCAGCTAATTATTAGAATCAGTTGCACTAGATTAGGGTTGGAGCAGAAACCTACAGGATGGTAGTTCTCCAGGAACAGGGATGGAGAACCCTGCCCACACACATACGCACACACACACACACACACAGTATACACAGTACATCAGTCATGAGAGCTGTTCATCATCCCTAAACAGCCAATCAGCCGGCTTGACTGTGACAGGGCCGACACCCCTGAGGCCCACGTGACAGATGGAGGAGAGACCCACTAAACATACAACACAGGGAGAGCCCCTCTCTCTCACCAGTGTGATGCTACGTCATATACAGTACTGTAATTGTGTTGAGTAATGAAAAATGTTCAGGGTTTTCATGTAATGGATGACAGTGGGGGTTAAGTGTGATTTGTAATAGATTTGGCTGTGTGGTTATGTTTGACTGTACACACATTAATTACAGCAAACCACATACCACACTCTCTACACACAATCACATTGTTACTAATGTGCAATTAGCAAACACACGAAGACTTAGACATGCCTGATCCAGGTTGGTTGTGTGGTTTTGTGTGATATGTATATTTGTGGTCTGTCTGTCTGTCTGTCTGTGTCTTGGCTGTCTGTCTTCCTCATCAAATCCTGAAACAAGGCATTGCCAAGGATTAGTCCTGACTAAATACACTAAGCTAATTTGGTAATCGGAGCTTCTCCCAATCTCTCGGAGTAATTAACAATGCTAGTGATGAGGCTAATCTAAATGAATGACTGTGGTACTGGGTATAGCATCAATTCTATCAGCGCCACATAAATGGCTTTTGTTCATGCGTTTCACACTTAGAACAAGCCGTGTTTGTCTAATACTCTGCGTACTAACACACTGACACATGTTCACATGTGCACTCACATACACACACAAACACACACATATGGTACACTCTTAGAAAAAAGGGTTCTAAAAGGGTTCTTCGGCTGTCCCCATAGGAGAACCCTTTTGGTTCCATGTAGAACCCTTTTTGGTTCCAGGTATAACCCTTTTGGGTTCCATGTAGAACCCTCTGTAGAAAGGGTGTGACACTCTGGCTCCGGGACTTTTGTATTTGAGCCAGGGTGTATTTGTTTTGTTGGGTTTTGTTGTGGGGTTTTGGTGTATAGGGTGTATTCGTTTGGTTGTGTTTTGGGTGAGTAATTGTAGTGTCGTGTGACTCCCAATCGGAGGTAACGAGTGTCAGCTGTCGGCTCGTTATCTCTGATTGGGAGCCATATTTAAACTGTTTGTGTTCTCATGTGGGTTGTGGGTTTTTGTTCCAGGTTCAGTATTTGTCACTGTTGGACTTCACTATCGTCTTTTGTTTTGTAGTTACGTGCTTTCTTCATTAAAGTCATCATGTTCACTCAACGCGCTGCGTATTGGTCTGCTCCCTTTATAGACGGCCGTGACAGAAAAACCCACCACAAAAGGACCAAGCAGCGTACACAGGAACACCCGCAGGAGAGAACGCTGGTGGATGTCCTCCTCGGCTGGGGACATATTACGCAGGAGGAGGCCGTCCGGTACCGGAGGGCGATGAAGGGGGAGAACCTGGGAGGAGAGGAGCAACGGCGTCAGCAGGGCCATCGTCGGATGGACAGAGGCAACCCCAAAAAGTTTTTGGGGGGCACATGGCTTTAGCGGCTGGGCAGCAGGAGGCTGCCACAGGGAGACGTGAGAGAAGGCTATCGGATTACGGGAGCCATTGGCGAGTAGAGGAAGGGAAGTTGTTGCGGCACGGCGTGAGAGACTGATGTGTGTTACCAGTCCGGTCCGGCCCGTTCCTGATCCCCAGTTAAAGCCAGTGGTGTGTGTTCCCAGTACGGACCGGCCTGTTCCTACTCCACGCATCAAGCCCACGGTGTGCGTCGCCAGTCCAGCCCGGCCTGTTCCTGCTCCACGCACAGAACCTACGGTGTGCGTCGCCAGCCCAGCCCGGCCTGTTCCTGCTCCACGCACAGAACCTACGGTGTACGTCGCCAGCCCAGCCCGGCCTGTTCCTGCTCCACGCACAGAACCTACGGTGTGCGTCGCCAGCCCAGCCCGGCCTGTTCCTGCCACTCGCACCAAACCTACGGTGCGCGTCGCCAGCCCGACCCGGCCTGTTCCTGCCACTCGCACCAAACCACGGTGCGCGTCGCCAGCCCGGTCCGGCCTGTTCCTGCCACCCGCACCAAGTCTACGGTGCGCGTCGCCAGCCCGACCCGGCCTGTTCCTGCCACTCGCACCAAACCTACGGTGCGCGTCGCCAGCCCGGTCCGGCCTGTTCCTTCTCCCCGCACTAGCCCTGAGATGCGTGTCCTCAGCCCGGTACCTCCAGTTCCGGCACCACGCACCAGGCCTACGGTGCGCCTCAGACGGCCAGAGTCTGCCGTCTGCCCAACGGCGCCTGAACTGCCCGTCTGCCCAACGGCGCTTGAACTGCCCGTCTGCCCAACGGCGCCTGAACTGCCTGTCTGCCCAACGCCGTCCTGAACTGTCCGTCTGCCAAGCGCTGCATGAACTGCCCCGTCTGTACGGAGCCTGCAAAGCCGCCCGTCTGCCATGAGCCTTCAGAGCCGTCCGCCAGACCGGAGCCGCTAGAGCCTTCCGCCAGACAGGATCAGCCAGAGCCTTCTGCCAGACAGGATCAGCCAGAGCCTTCCGCCAGACAGGATCAGCCAGAGCCTTCCGCCAGCCATGAGCAG
Source organism: Coregonus clupeaformis (assembly GCF_020615455.1). NCBI lineage: Eukaryota > Metazoa > Chordata > Actinopteri > Salmoniformes > Salmonidae > Coregonus > Coregonus clupeaformis. The sequence goes on from NC_059208.1 coordinate 23,098,950, forward strand.
CCAGATCCGTCAGCCGGCCATGAGCAGCCAGATCCGTCAGCCAGCCATGAGCAGCCAGATCCGTCGGCCAGCCATGAGCAGCCAGATCCGTCGGCCAGCCATGAGCAGCCAGATCCGTCAGCCAGCCATGAGCAGCCAGATCCGTCAGCCAGCCATGAGCAGCCAGATCCTTCAGCCAGCCATGAGCCGTCCAGCCAGGATCCGCCAGAGCCAGCCAGCCAGGATCCGCCATTGAGTCCGGTGCTGTCCCTTAGCCGGTGCTGCCCCCTTATCCTGGTGCTGCCCCTTAGTCCGGTACTGCCCCTTAGTCCGGTGCTGCCCCTTAGTCCGGTGCTGCCCCTTAGTCCGGTGCTGCCCTTTAGTCCGGTGCCGCCCCCTTAATCCAGTGGGGGTTTAGTTGGGGGGTGGTCATGTGGAGGAGGCTAGGGAAGCGGGTGGTGACTAAGGTGGGGTGGGGACCACGACCAGGGCCAGAACCGCCACCGTGGACAGACGCCCACCCAGACCCTCCCCTAGACTGTATGCTGGTGCGCCCGGAGGTCGCACCTTTAGAGGGGTACTGTGACACTCTGGCTCCGGGACTTTTGTATTTGAGCCAGGGTGTATTTGTTTTGTTGGGTTTTGTTGTGGGGGTTTTGGTGTATAGGGTGTATTCGTTTGGTTGTGTTTTGGGTGAGTAATTGTAGTGTCGTGTGACTCCCAATCGGAGGTAACGAGTGTCAGCTGTCGGCTCGTTATCTCTGATTGGGAGCCATATTTAAACTGTTTGTGTTCTCATGTGGGTTGTGGGTTTTTGTTCCAGGTTCAGTATTTGTCACTGTTGGACTTCACTATCGTCTTTTGTTTTGTAGTTACGTGCTTTCTTCATTAAAGTCATCATGTTCACTCAACGCGCTGCGTATTGGTCTGCTCCCTTTATAGACGGCCGTGACAAAGGGGTTCTACATAGAACCCAAAAGGGTTCTACCTGGAACCAAAATGGGTTATTCAAAGGGTTATCCTATGGGGACAGCTGAAGAACCCTTAAAGGTTCTAGATTGCACCTTTATTTCTAAGAGTGTAGAGGTTAAATAGAGCGAAAAGAGAGAGAGAGAAATTCAGATCTTTGCAGAAAGAGAGACTCTTTAATAGAATCCACTTCATTTCAATTGCTGCAGCGAGTGATAAACAATCCAAATAATGTCCCTGAAGTGGCCTAATCTTTTTAGGAGGGAAAGAAAGGGGGATGAGGAGGGAAGAGGGGAAGATGGTGAAGAGCGTCCTTAATTTCATCAAAATGGTGGCTGACTGAGTGGAGGTGCCTGTCCATGCAGCATGCTGGAATAAATGACCCTCTCCCTCATCCCATTACATATCACACCGACCCCCCACCGCTCCGCCACCCCCATCCACCGCCCCCCACCTCTCCACCCTAATGACAAAACTAAATTACTCCATAGAAAGAGAGTCACAGGAAAATACTTTGTCTACTGCTGGATTGTGTGTGTGTGTAGATTATGTGTACGTAGGCTACAGCATATGTGTGTCTGCGTGTCCAAACTCACCAATAACTCTTTGCTAATTATGATAATTTGTGAATGTTCTTGTCTACTCACTACCCACTCAACATATCTTCCCTTTTCAATAGATTATATGCTGAGTATACAAAACATTAAGAACACCTGCTCTTCCACGTCATAGACTGACCAGGTGAATCCAGGTGAAAGCTATGATCCGTTATTGATGTCACCTCTTAAATCCACTTCAATCAGTTTAGATGAAGGGGAGGAGACAGGTTAAAGAAGGATTTTTAAGCCTTGAGACAATTGAGACGGATTATGTATGTGTGCCATTCAGAGGGTGAATGGGCAAGACAAAAAATGTAAGTGCCTTTGAACGGGGTATGGTAGTAGGTGCCAGGCGCACCAGTTTGTGTCAAGAACTGCAATGCTGCTGGGTTTTTCATGCTCAACAGTTTCCTGTGTGTATCAAGAATGGTCCACCACTGAAAGGACATCCAGCCAACTTGACAAAACCATGGGAAGCATTGGAGTCAACATGGGCCAGCATCCCTGTGGAAAGCTTTCTACACCTTGTACAGTCCATAACCCAACAAATGTATGCTGTTCTGTGGGGGGGAAGGGGTGCAACTCAATATTAGGAAGGTATTCCTAATGTTTGGTATACTCAGTGTAAATTTTTTCAGAATGTCCCTGTTTTTTGTCATCCAAACTGTAGTCTGAATAATTTAGTTTTCATAAAACTTTCAGGTTCCTTTGCTCCTGCGTTAACAAGGAAAGCCACTCTGTTTGCATGTGCCCTCTCTTCCACCAGGATGTGATGTCATTACTAATTTATCAGAAGATGCCACTCATACTGTATGTCCTGCTGAGTGTTTTGGAATTTGGAAGCCTGACCGGCCTTGTGTACTACTACATACCCTTTAGATGTACACTACCGGTCAAAAGTTTCATTCAAGGGTTTTTCTTAATTTTTACTATTTTCTACATTTAGAATAATAGTGAAGACATCAAAACTATGAAATAACACATATGGAATCATGTAGTAACCAAAAAAGTGTTAAACAAATAAAAATATATGTTATATTTGAGATTCTTCCAAGTAGCCACCCTTTGCCTTGATGACAGCTTTGCACACTCTTGGCATTCTCTCAACCAGCTTCATGAGGTAGTCACCTGGAATGCATTTCAATTAACAGGTGTGCCTTCTTAAAAGTTAATTTGTGGAATTTGAGCCAATCAGTTGTGTTGTGACAAAGTAGGGGGGGTATACAGAAGATAGCCCTATTTGGTAAAATATCAAGTCCATAGGCTCCTGAGTGGCGCAGTGGTCTAAGGCACTGCATCGCAGTGCTAACTGTGCCACTAGAGATCCTGGTTCGAATCCAGGCTCTGTCGCCGCCGGCCGCGACCGGGAGACTCATGGGCGGCGCACAATTGGCCCAGCGTCGTCCAGGGTAGGGGAGGGAATGGCCGGCAGGGATGTAGCTCAGTTGATAGAGCATGGCGTTTGCAACGCCAGGGTTGTGGGTTCGATTCCCACGGGGGGCCAGTATAAAAAAATATGTATTCACTAACTGTAAGTCGCTCTGGATAAGAGCGTCTGCTAAATGACTAAAATGTAAATGTATATTATGGCAAGAACAGCTCAAATAAGCAAAGAGAAACGACAGTCCATCATTACTTTAAGACATGAAGGTCAGTCAATACGGAACATTTCAAGAACTTTGAAAGTTTCTTCAAGTGCAGTCGCAAAAACCATCAAGCGCTATGATGAAACTGGCTCTTATGAGGACCACCACAGGAATGAAAAACCCAGAGTTACCTCTGCTGCAGAGGATAAGTTCATTAGAGTTACCAGCCTCAGATATTGCAGCCCAAATAAAAGCTTCACAGAGTTCAAGTCACAGACACGTCTCAACATCAACTGTTCAGAGGGGACTGTGTGAATCAGGCCTTCATGGTCAAATTGCTGCAAATAAATACTAAAGGACACCAATAATAAGGAGAGACCTGCTTGGGTCAAGAAACACGAGCAATGGACATTAGACCAGGGGAAATTTGTCCTTTGGACTGGAGTCCAAATTTGAGATTTTTGGTTCCAACCGCCGTGTCTTCGTGAGACGCGGTGTGGGTGAACAGATGATCTCCGCATGTGTAGTTCCCACCGTAAAGCATAGAGGAGGAGGTGTTATGGTGTGGGGGTGCTTTGCTGGTGACACTGTCTGTGATTTATTTAGAATTCAAGGCACACTTAACCAGCATGGCTACCACAGCATTCTGCAGCGATACGCCATCCCATCTGGTTTGGGCTTAGTGGGACTATCATTTGTTTTTCAACAGGACAATGACCCAACACACCTCCAGGCTGTGTAAGGGCTATTTTACCAAGAAGGAGAGTGATGGAGTGCTGCATCAGATGACCTGGTCTCCACAATCCCCCGACCTCAACCAAATTGAGATGGTTTGGGATGAGTCGGTTGGCAGAGTGAAGGAAAAGCAGCCAACAAGTTCTAAGCACATGTGGTAACTCCTTCAAGACTGTTGGAAAAGCATTCCAGGTGAAGCTGGTTGAGAGAATGCCAAGAGTGTGCAAAGCTGTCATCAAGGCAAAGGGTGGCTATTTGAAGAATCTCAAATATAAAATATATTTTGATTTGTTTAACACTTTTTTGGTTACTACATGATTCCATATGTGTTATTTCATAGTTTTGATGTCTTCGCTATTATTCTACAATGTAGAAAATAGTAAAAATAAAGAAAAACCCTTGAATGAGTAGGTGTTCTAAAACCTTTGACTGGTAGTGTATGAACAATGAAAAATAGTTTATTTTATTACAGTTGAGAAGATTGTATATGCTTAGTTTCAACAGTATGTGGTGTGGTTAAATCATTAAATGTCAAACAGGGTTCAGGAGGGATTCCTAGTGGAACGTGTGGGGAGTTTACAACTGAAGGTTCTCTCACCCTGCTGTTTTGGGAAGCTGGAGGCAGGAGGTAGACTAGCGGGAGAGAGAGACGGAGAGAAAAGGAGTAGAGCTTTGTTCCTCCATTCCTGTCCACTGTGCTGGGTAACGCATACTGCTGGGTAACTCATACTGCTGGGTAACGCATACTGCTGGGTAACTCATACTGCTGGGTAACTCATACTGCTGGGTAACGCATACTGCTGGGTAACTCATACTGCTGGGTAACTCATACTGCTGGGTAACTCATACTGCTGGGAAACTCATACTGCTGGGTAAATCATACTGCTGGGTAACTCATACTGCTGGGTAATGCATACTGCTGGGTAATGCATACTGCTGGGTAACTCATACCGCTGGGTATCTCATACTGCTGGGTAACTCATACTGCTGGGTAATGCATACTGCTGGGTAACTGATACTGCTGGGTAACTCATACTGCTGGGAAACTCATACTGCTGGGTAAATCATACTGCTGGGTAACTCATACTGCTGGGTAATGCATACTGCTGGGTAATGCATACTGCTGGGTAACTCATACCGCTGGGTATCTCATACTGCTGGGTAACTCATACTGCTGGGTAATGCATACTGCTGGGTAACTGATACTGCTGGGTAACTCATACCGCTGGGTAACTCATACCACTGGGTAACGCATACCGCTGGGTAACTCCAGACGACACCATTTTGTATACATCTGGCCCTTCATTGGACACTGTGTTAACAAACCTCCAAACGAGCTTCAATGCCATACAACACTCCTTCAGTAGCCTCCAACTGCTCTTAAACACTAGTAAAACTAAATGCATGCTCTTCAATCGAACGCTGCTGGCACCCGCCCACCCGACTAGAATCACTACTCTCGACGGGTCTGACCTAGAGTATGTGGACAACTACAAATACCTAGGTGTCTGGTTAGACTGTAAACTCTCCTTCCAGACTCACATTAAGAATCTCCAATCCAAAGTTAAATCTAGAATCGGTTTCCTATTTCGCAACAAAGCCTCCTTCACTCATGCTGCCAAACATGCCCTCGTAAAACTGACTATCCTACCGATCCTTGACTTCGGCGATGTCATTTACAAAATAGCCTCCAACACTCTACTCAGCAAATTGGATGTAGTCTATCACAGTGCCATCCGTTTTGTCTCCAAAGCCCCATATACTACCCACCACTGTGACCTGTACACTCTTGTTGGCTGGTCCTCACTACATATTCGTCGCCAAACCCACTGGCTCCAGGCCATCTATAAATCACTGCTAGGCAAATCCCTGCCTTATCTTAGCTCATTGGTCACCATAGCAACACCCACCCGTAGTATGCGCTCCAGCAGGTATATCTCACTAGTCATCCCCAAAGCCAACACCTCCTTTGGCCGCCATTCCTTCCAGTTCTCTGCTGCCAATGACAGGAACAAATTGCAAAAATCTCTGAAGCTGGAGACACTTATCTCCCTCACTAACTTTAAGCATCAGTTGTCAGAACACCTTACCGATCACTGCACCTGTACACAGCCCATCTGAAATTAGCCCACCCAACTACCTCATCCCTATATTGTTATTTATGTTGCTCATTTGCACCCCAGTATCTCTATTTGCACATCATCTCTTGCACATCTATCATTCCAGTGTTAATACTAATTGTAATTATTTTGCACTATAGCCTATTTATTGCCTTACCTCCATAACTTGCTACATTTGCACACACTGTATATATATTTTCTGTGTGTGTGTGTGTGTGTGTGTGTGTGTGTGTGTGTGTGTGTGTGTGTGTGTGTGTGTGTGTGTGTGTGTGTGTGTGTGTGTGAGTGTGTGTGAGAGAGTGTGTGTGTGAGCATGCTGTGTGCGCATGCCTATGTGTACTTTAATGTGCGAGTGTGAGGTAGGGAGAGTTGTGACGCAGGTTGACTATGACTGTCATCAGGTCAGCACTTAGCACCTACAGAAGTCTAACTGCCTTGGTTTGACACACATTGATGGAAGGGCATATATGATCGCTGGAGGGCATCCTTCCTTCATGTTTCTATTTTCTCACTACTGTAACTTTTTCAGCATTTCAGCTGTAGCTGCCCTCAGACGCATCAATCAATGACCAAAGTACGAAGCCGGGGTGCAAGCAGTGTATGAAGCAGGAGTGCAAGGCAAGGCACGGTCAGCAGTGGGAGTCGAGGAGCTGTTTCTGGAATCATTCACAGAGACGGAGAGTCTCTGTGAATGGAGGTAGGGACCACCTCACTCAATGGGCCCTTTCTCTCTCCTTATCCCCTGTCGTTGAAAAGACCAGCCGGTGACATCACTGCATTCTCAACCACTGTGTGTGAATGAATGTAGAGTGGAAGCAGCTTAAGATTTCTAAGGAGTGTGTGTGCTCGATTCTTGTTCAGATTCCAGTCGTGTAACATACAGTAGATTTAATTGTGAGTGGGTAGAATGATCTGTATTGGTATCTTTTTGTGTGTGGGTCTTTGTATTTGTGTGAATAGCTATGTGTACAGTATGCATTTTTTGGTGCTTTGAGTGTTTGTATTTGTGTGAATGGGTATGTTTGACTTTGCATGTCTATGTTTTGTGTAGTAGCATTGTGACCAGAAACCTTCTTCAGTCTAATCCACACCTCAAATGTGTGATGTTGCTGTTGGATTCTTTTTGAGCCTTCTGGAAGGAACATTCTGGGCTGTTCTTTTATATTAATGTTCTCTTTAATGCATTTCACTGATGATAAATGGTCCTCTGTAGCTCAATTGGTAGAGCATGGCGCTTGTAACGCCAGGGTAGTGGGTTCGATCCCCGGGACCACCCATACGTAAAAATGTATGCACACATGACTGTAAGTCGCTTTGGATAAAAGCGTCTGCTAAATGGCATATTATTATAAGGGTTGAAAGCCCTAGAGGCGCTCGCTCTGCTCTGTACAGGGAGGGAGGGAGATCCAGTGATACGGAGGAGTCAAGCAAGCCAACTGCTAGCCAGGCAGACAGGCAGGCAGAGAGATAGAACTGAACTGCTGTAGATCCACCTGCCATTAGCTCCCTCTGTCCCAAGATACTACTGTAGTCCCTGGAGGCTAGCAGAGTAGAAGAGCTGGTAGACACATGTACTGAATCACTGTTGTTGTCTTTGTAGCACTTATTGTAGTCATATAGGTTGTGATCATCCTTGATAATAGTAGTAGTAGTAGTAGTAGTAGTAGTAGTAGTAGTAGTAGTAGTAGTGGTAGTAGTGATAGTGGCGGTTAGCTCTGGTACTGCACTTTATTAAAGCAAGTATACTTTCATTTTAAATAACCTTTATCTAACCACACAAGTCAGTTAAGAACAAATTCTTGTTTACAATGATGGCCTGGCAAACGAGTAATACGCACAACCATCAAAACATATCTGCCAATACACTCACCCATGCATTGGCACAGATCTGTCAGCATTCAAACACTAAAACACTCACATACAAAAAAAGGTACAGTATGTTACCATCATTTCCAAACTTTGGTTTAAAAGTATGTTACTTTGGTTTAACAGTACAGTAATTTTACATTATTTAGCAGACGCTCTTATCCAGAGCGACTTACAGTTAGTGCATACATTATTCTTTTCTTTTTTTTTTCATACTGGCCCCCCATGGGAATCGAACCCACAACCCTGGCGTTGCAAACACCATGCTCTACCAACTGAGCTACCTCCCTGCCGGCCATTCCCTCCCCTACCCTGGACGACGCTGGGCCAATTGTGCGCCACCCCATTGGTCTCCCGGTTGCAGCCGGCTACAGCAGAGCCTGGATTCAAACCAGGATCTCTAGTGGCACAGCTAGCACTGCGATGCAGTGCCTTAGACCACTGCGCCACTCGGGAGATACTGTACTGTTAAACCAACGTTTATTTGGAATTTACGGTAATATACTTTACCTTTTTTACACTAACTTACAGATAACTGTACAGTTACTGTAAAAACAACATGATTTTTTTTTACAGTGTATATAAAGATGCTATCGTATATTTTGTAGTCACCCCTTTACAAAGCTGGCGGTGTTGGCGAGTGAGAGAGAAGAGCATTGGCTCCCTCTAGTGTTCAGACTGAGCACAGTCAGTGCTTGGGGGAAGCCCTAGAAGGCACACTGAACATTTGGGTACATTCTTAAGATTCCCCTGACCTTTTCCTCACGCTTTAAAGCTTTAAAGGTCAGTCTTCTTAACAGGTTCAGTGGCTAGCCCATCCCTGCCCCTCAGCCCCTTTATCATTATGCTCTCTCCCAGTCTCTCTGATTAATTAAGCAAGTTACATTTTCCAAGAACTATATTGGAAATAATGTAAGAGGAGAACTATTAGGAACCAATGGTAGGGATAAAAGGAAAACAGGAAAGAGGGAAAGAGAGGGGGACAAGGGAGAAATACAGGGGAAAATGTGTGATAATTATGTGTGAGAGAGAGAGAGAGAGAGAGAGAGAGAGAGAGAGAGAGAGAGAGAGAGAGAGAGAGAGAGAGAGAGAGCTGCAGACAGAAAAACTGTAAAACTGAGAACCCAGACCCCAGTTTGAAAGGATAATCCCAGCTAGGATTTGCTCCTGTTCTGTCACATCCCTCAGTGGAGCTGACTGTGGTCCTGGAGCCACCAGCCACGATGCAGCCAGCCACTCCTTTTTACTGCAGTGCAGTCAGCAGCGAGTTTGGCCAAAGTGTTTTTCTTTGACAAAGAAAGTTCCAGAATCCTGAACAAGCGGGGGACTAATCTTATTGGCTGTGTGAGTCTGGGAGGCCGGCTCAGACTCTTTCAGCACCACTGGCCTTTCTTCTCCAGATCAAACAGGAACAGGAAGTGAGTGACTTGGAGAGAAAAATAAAGAATAAAAGCTCACAGGCGTGAAGAAAGAAAAACACAGCCCAACAACACAAGAAAGAAGTACTGCTTAGTTCTGGCTCATGAATGTCATTTTTATTTATTTATATTTGCGATGTGTGTGTGTGTGTGTATTCGTACGCCGAGAAGAGGGGTGAGGGTGAATTAGAATGCATCTGCCTGACGTCTGAATAACAAATAATGCCATTAGTGAGACAGGGGCGTTCTTTGCCAGTTCCTCAAAGATGAATGGAGGTGTCACTGCCCCCCCCAACCCCAACACACACACATACACCACATACACACACTGCTGATTAAGCCCTGTGTAGGGACCAGACCAGGTGAGGCTCTGTCACATCTGGGGATGATTAAACTGTAAAACGCTCCAATTAGGATTCAGACTGATCTGTCTTCCATGCCTCACTAAATGACTAGCTCACTTTCTCTCTCCTGACAAACGCTGACGTTTCTTTCTCTCTCTCTCTCTCTCTCTCTCTCTCTCTCTCTCTCTCTCTCTCTCTCTCTCTCTCTCTCTGCAGGTGATTAAAATACTCAGCGACCTCTATCCGTCCAGCTCACTGATACTGAACACTGTTAAACTTTACAACAGGTTAGCTTGACCTGCGTTGTCAAGGCTCGAAGAAAGAGGAAAGAACACACAACACCTAACAGGATGCCATAGCATAGTAAACTGACTGTATAGTGTAGAATACTGTTTTTGAGAAAAGACAGAGCGGAACATTGAACAGTAATCAGTCTTAAAGATCTAGGAGTTTTAGTGAAAGAGCAGTAGCAAGAGATGAGGGAGGGAGGGATATGGAGGGAGGGGGGATAGAGAGGGAGATAGATGGGGGGAGGGAGGGATATGGAGGGAGGGGGATAGAGAGGGAGATAGATGGGGGAGGGAGGGATATGGAGGGAGGGGGGATAGAGAGGGAGATAGATGGGGGAGGGAGGGATATGGAGGGAGGGGGATAGAGAGGGAGATAGATGGGGAGGGAGGGATATGGAGGGGGGGATAGAGAGGGAGATGAGATGGAGGGAGGGAGGGATATGGAGGGAGGGGGGATAGAGAGGGAGGATAGATGGGGGAGGGAGGGATATGGAGGGAGGGGGGATAGAGAGGGAGATAGATGGGGGAGGGAGGGATATGGAGGGAGGGGGGATAGAGAGGGAGATAGATGGGGGAGGGAGGGATATGGAGGGAGGGGGGATAGAGAGGGAGATAGATGGGGAGGGAGGAAGAGGGAGATAGATGGGGGAGGGAGGGATATGGAGGGAGGGGGGATAGAGAGGGAGATAGATGGGGGAGGGAGGGATATGGAGGGAGGGGGGATAGAGAGGGAGATAGATGGGGGAGGGAGGGAAAGAGGAAGAGAGATTGAGGGATTGAAAGGGAGATGCAGAGAGAAAGAGAGATAAACGTACAGATTCATGAGCAGAGGGTGAACAGGGAGACGTTCTTTCTCTGACTAATACTTCTTTATCCTCCTAACCTCAGGAGGAGGCATGACAACAACTGTGCTACATGGAAGGCCAACTATTAATTTGCACATAATTAATCTCACTCTACCAACGGAATTAGCTGTAAATGAAGTAAAGAGAGAGGCATGAATATAATCTATAATTTCATCACACAACACCAACCTTTGACACTTTTGATACTTTTTTTACTCTCTACTTTTTCCATTTCATTATTAATTTTTAATATTTGTAAATTATTGTTTTTTCACCTTAAGCCAGCTCGTACAGCAGAAGGCTGCATGTTTTGGTGTTCTGAATCGGCCAGATTTCCATCTCATTTGAGATTAGCGAAGAAGAGCTCTTTTGGATTAGCTTCGTTCCTCTCTCCCTCCTCTCTCTCCCCTCTCTCCCTTCTCTCTCTCTCCTCTCACTTTCTCTCTTTCTCTCTCTCTCTCACTCTCTCTCTCTCCTCTGTCTCTCTCTCTCTCCACCCTGACACACACTGATAAGGACAAGCCAGAACCCAACGGTCAAAGAAGCACACAGGAGCTGGGAGAAATGCCTTATTTTCTAAATGGTTAAGACTTTTCCAGTTAGTTTTCTCATGTACCCACCCCTGATGATTTGTGGAGGGAGAGAGACAGACACAGAGAGAGTCGGGGGGAGAGGGGAGGTAGAGAGAGAGAGGAAACACCAGGGGAGTGAGTATGGACAACGTGCTGCTGTTATTGGAGAAGGGTGTGAGAGAGCGCACTAGAGAGGAGAGAGGACACTTGTTTTACCTAGCAGGACACATGTTGTGATTTCCACTTGACTAAGAAAACCTTCTCTCCCTGTCATAGAGAACAGGCCTATCTTCAAATACGCTCTGTCTCTCCTGTTTACAGGAGCCTGTCAATCACTCATGGGTCTCTCTGAGTGAACAAGTACAAGTCAAAATAGGAAGTGGGCGTATTAACAGTTTAACACTAACACACAATGAATTAGTGAATCAGCAAATAAGCCCCTAATGCACCAAAGCCAGCTCAAGGAACCTGGTCTGAAATAAAAGCCATCTAAAGGGTCCTGGGTTCACAGGGGGGCACGCTGATGTTACAAGAGTTGAATGCGTGTGTCTGAAATGATACAACAGTCCCTATAAACGGGATGCTTGGGAGGGTATAATCATAGGCAATATAAATGCTAAACCTGTGATGGAGTGAGAGAAGGAAAGAGGAGAGGAGAGAGAATATGTGTGTATGTTCTGCAGAGGGCCTCTAATTAGGGCCGTTCCTATTAGAGATGACAGAGGGGGATTGGAGCAACATGCAGATCAAAGTCAGCGTTGAAGTTAGAACACTTAGTGACTACGGAACTGCCCCTATTCAAATGGTGGCAATGCACGCCATACTATAGACCCTATCAGTCCATGAAAGCAAGGATTTGGTTTAATGACAGTAGCAACACTCAAGTCAAGCTGCCTTGGTCAGGGTTAATGGGCCTTCTTCAGTCTCTAAAAGCTGGGAGGCAAGATAGCCAGACCTACCAATCACACTGATTGGTTTTCTATAGGCCCTTGGGCCCATGTTGTATCAGTTTAATTTTCTTGAAGCCTTTATTTCTTAGTTTATGAGTGCAGTACCAGTCCATTCCCTGACAAAGTGAAAATAGATTTTTTGTGCTCTCACCCCCTCTTGGTCAGAAAAAGAGATGCAGTATTGCTCTCTCTTTCTTTACTAGCCAACCCACTCTTGGTAAAACTAAATTGCAAACGCTGCTTTGCAATGGCGAACGTGCATAAAGGTGGCAGAATTTAGATATGACGTCATTGTTTTAGCACTATTCATAGAGTTTTTAATTTACGGCGTGTGACATGGTTCAATGCACCAATAAACCAGCACATTGTTATTGTCGTCATCTCTGAGCTAAAATCGGGATCATCCTTACTGTGCTAATGACCATACAAAAAAAGAGTAACGGAGAGCAATGTACAATACAGTGAACTTAGCAAACGAGAAAATTGTGGTAAGTGCATGGTGGGCACCATCTTTATGCACCTCTACTATTGGCACAGAATTGCATCTGTGACTCCCCCCCTTCCCCTTACTCCAGCCACCTTCCGCCCTGCCTTATCCCCTACCTGTGTCATTACAAAGTGGAGAGCTCAGGGCACAATGGCTGATATTTGGGAGGCGAGGAGAGTAGTAGAGAGGTGTGTAATTATACAGGGCTTTGATTACCTCTCGTTGTGAGTGGAGCGGCCCGTTCAATAGCCATTACATGGAGACACTCTCCTGGCCGCTGGCTAATGGCCGTGCCTCCATTCCCACTCAGAGGACACAGAGGGAACATAGGGAGCAGACAAAAGACAGGGACTCACAGTGGTCTACTGTTTAGTGTTCAGATACCCCTCCTATGCAGTGATCGATCTGGGCTGGGATAAACCGACTGCTGTGCTGGGATACACACTCACACACGCGCACAAAAACAGCAGAAGTGACAAATAACTTCACTGCCAAGACATCAAGACATCCCTGCCTGCCTGCCTGCCTGCCTGCCTGCCTGCCTGCCTGCCTGCCTGCCTGCCTGCCTGCCTGCCTGCCTGCCTGCCTGCCTGCCTGCCTGTCTGCCTGCCTGCCTACCTAAAGCAATCAACCTGGAAACTCCAATGTCATTGTTTCTCCATCTTTCTCCTATTCTTTCCAGTTCAGAAAAACATAGTCACGTAATCACACACCCACACCCACACACACACACAAACACCCACACACACACACACACACACACACACATGCACCCACACACACACACACTCACACACACTTCCCTCAGATGTCGGCTTTTCTCCCACCTCAGTGTGTTGGTCTTTGATAAAGACCTGTTACCAGGGCAACACAGACCTAATTCACAGGCTGGGAAGCGTCAGACACTAACCCCTGCAGAAAAGTGAGGGGAGGGGAGTGAAAAAAGAGGGGGGGAAAGAGAGCAAGAGAGACAGTTAATTACAGAATGCAAATTATGTTGTCAGAACAGTAAAAAAAAAAACGTTTTGCCTGCCTTCCTGCTCCTACTTTCAAAGCAGCTTTAATAAGCATGCCTTGTGCACACACACACACACACACACACACATGCATGCACATACACACACACATACACCACTGTCAGCAGGCCCTCCGCATGAAAACTGAAAATAATCTCCAAATGATGAACAGAACCATCGCTCCCCAGCCTGAGCGTGACAGATTAATTCATGCAAAGCAGGAAGTCACAGAAGATGCGAGGTCGAAGACATTTCTTGTGTTGAACAACAATCGGCCCTAGGGTTACTTTAAAGTGACAGAAGTGGTGTGTGTGTTGTGCAGGCATGAGTCAGATGTCCATCTCTTTATTTACGGCCATCTGTATGTAATATGTATGCCTGATGAGAAAGTCTTCGCAGGTAGTAAACTCAGGTTCTTCACTAACATCAAAGGTGAATTATCCAACCACATTTAGCTGCAGGTGAAAGAGGTGTTTACTTCATTTTTGTAACTTGTTCAAAGTTGTCATTTAGTAGGTCAAAATGAATTCATGGTCCATGACAGTTCCTACTGAAACTTTCTCAAGTCTACAAATCAGACGTGCTTTTTGATTGGGTAAAACTTAAATGCTGTGACTTTAACTGTCTGTTCGCCTGTTTTGGCATGGCCCTTTATTTAAAGCAAGTGTTATTTGTCAGTTTAAGTGGGTATAGATCCCTGTGTTTCTTGCAGATTTCCTGTGAAGTTAAATCAATGGAATTACATGGAGCCAGAGTCACAGCCCCCATTCATCTTCCTGTACCGCCACTGGCCACACAGACTCACTATACTTCATTATTCACCAGCAGCCCTCTGTTTCTCTCCACAGCTCTTTAGTCTTCACAGAGCTCTGGAGAGTTGGGAACAAAAAAATAAAAAGAGATAACAGTTTAAGAGGGGGGGGGGTTCGCAAACCCCCCCACCGAGCCCCTCGTCCCCCACCCTGCACTCTACCACCCCTACGCGTTATCTTAATTGTACATGACAGGCAGCTCCCAAATCCAAACGAATCAAAGAGATCAACATATTCATTTTAGATTGTCAGCCCCATGCAGGCACATAAGAATCTCTAATTACTTATGCTAATATGGAGGCGATGGACACAGGGAGAGAAGCAGAGGGAGTGATCGAGTGAAGAGAGAGGAGGGGATGAAGAAGAGGAGAGGTGAGGAGGAGGGAGGAAGAGGTTTAAGGAGAGGCGGAAGGGGTGAGGAGAGAGAGGGGAGAGGTGAGGAGGAGGGAGGAAGAGGTTTAAGGAGATGCGGAAGGGGTGAGGAGAGAGAGGGGAGAGGTGAGGAGGAGGGAGGAAGAGGTTTAAGGAGAGGCGGAAGGGGTGAGAGAGAGGGGAGAGGTGAGGAGGAGGGAGGAAGAGGTTTAAGGAGAGGCGGAAGGGGTGAGGAGAGAGAGGGGAGAGGTGAGGAGAAGGGAGGAAGAGGTTTAAGGAGAGGCGGAAGGGGTGAGGAGAGAGAGGGGTGAGGTGAGGAGGAGGGAGGAAGAGGTTTAAG
This sequence comes from Coregonus clupeaformis, assembly GCF_020615455.1. Lineage (NCBI taxonomy): Eukaryota > Metazoa > Chordata > Actinopteri > Salmoniformes > Salmonidae > Coregonus > Coregonus clupeaformis. Next base: position 23,114,250 of record NC_059208.1, read on the forward strand.
GAGAGGTGGAAGGGGTGAGGAGAGAGAGGGAGAGAGGGGAGGGGAGAGGGGGAGGAGGGGAGAGAGGAAGAGAAGCAGAGGGAGTTAGAGAGAGGCGGGGGGAGGAGGAAAGAGAGGTGAGGAGGAGGGGGTGAGGAGAGGCGGAATGTTACGTTTGGTGTATCACTGAGGGTGTACTCTAATGAAAAACATAACTAATCTTCGGGACGTAACGGCCTGACTAGAGGCAGACCTCTCTCTCCCAGCCCAGTGCAGCACAGTGCAGTACAGTACAGTGTGTCCCCAGTGAGGAGCGGAGCAGAAGCCACATAGAGGTAATTACTGTTATCTCAGGCCTGCTTTATTAACATGTGTCCTCAACAGAATGATCAGAGAAGTTTAACTCGCCCTTTGGCTCAGACCTGATACCAGCCTCGATAGATTGACACAGAAAATTATTACAGAACGGAAAACCAAACTGTTCTTTTTTCCACGCTTATCTCACTCACTGGCAAAAGGAGAAATAAAGATATATTTTTAAAACTAACACCCACTCACAGACTCCCTAGGGAGATGATATCTCCTCAGATAGACAGATAGAGGAAGGAGAGAGAAGATGAAGTGCCAGGACGAAAGAAAAGAGGAGAGAAATTGAGGATAGAGAGGAAAGAGAGAGAGAGAATAGGAAGCAGATGGAAAAGAATAGGGGAAGAGAGTACAGTAAGAGATGGAGAGAGAGAAGTGGAGAGAGGAGATGATGGAGATTAACAAAGAGATCTTGCTGCTTTAGAGACGAGAGAGAGAGTAGATGGAGAGAGGGAAATCATAGAGATAGAGAGGGAGATGGAAACCGTAGAGAAAGCACATATTGGGTCTTGTCTGTAACAACAGCCAGTAATTACACGCCAATCATCCTCCCGCAGGCCAGCGTGGGGATTAACAAAGCGGAGAAATGGTGGGAAAATTTCAATTTAAAAAATGAATTAATAACCCAGTACTATTTCCCCTGGCCAGTGGGAGCATTGAAGGGGCAGCAAATGGATTGGTTGAGGTGGTCCACCATTGGGAGCAACAACAGGGCGGAAAGTGGATTGGTCGACCTAGGGGCGGGAACTTGATTGGTGGTCCACCATTGGGAACATTGAAGGTGTGGGAACTGGATTGGATGCAATGGTAGTCCGTCATTGACATCTAAATGGGTAGGGGCTGGATTGGTTGTGCTGGTTGGTCTTTTGAAGTAAAAATAAGAAAAGTCTGGGTTGATTTTAAACTGGCTGGCCAATTGCTTTGAGACTGCAGCAACCAACCGTATCTATTGAGGTTGCTCCTGCAGGTCGAGACAGTGTTTTGTGGTGTTATTTTGAAGGTTTGGATAGGAGAGGGTAAAACTCATTGACCTGTGGCCAGCACCACATCTCAGTGTGGAAATAGAAAACACCATTTAGCTATTGTACTACTACCTACCAGTATGATGCCCTGTCAGACAGCATAGAACAGACACAGGTCTGATTCTGCCCTGCAGTATGATGGGAAATGTCAGCTATGATAACACCTTTTCAGAGTAGAAGAAACCACGTCTGATTTGTGATGCAGTCCATTTATTTGCTGCATGATCTGTCTGTCAAGGCCTTCACCCACCGAATAATACCCAACAGACATACATCACACTTCTGTAAGCATAAGGTCAGGTGTCCATCAAATGGCTGAAAAACACCGGTAGGTGTCACAGAGTATGTGTGATTAAAACCATGTATGTTCGACTTGACAAAGATCCATTGTGGAACAAAACATTGTCACAATTAAAATGTGGTATTAGGAGATGAATATAGTGTGCAGGCCTTTTTGTCCTTGACCATGATCCAACCACTAAAAGGGTTCATTATGAACGCTGAGCAGGTGGAGGACAGCCCTTTGGGGCAGCCATACTCAAGGTGACCCTGAGTCGCCTCTCTGTGACAACATGTAACCTCCCCAGTCAGTGGCAGCTCCTGAAAAAATTCTCAGGGGGGGCAATTTTTCTGATGATTTAGGTGACCTACACACATTTTAAAAAAGATATGTCCAGCAACAACATGAAGACAATACCAGAAGCATTTATTGACTGATCTCAAAAGTGTTGGCTTACCAGGGTTGGTGGAGCCCTCAGTTTCATCTTTGCCTCGCAAAGCTAACTCAAACACTCCGCAAAACTTCACACACTGGATTAGCCGGCTGAGGATGTGGCGGTTCTTGCTAATGTCGTAGTAAATATATTTGTTATAGTGAATATGGAATATGATATGTTGAGTAAAATGTTGTGCTAAGATCTATTTAGGTCAGGAGCTGGTTATAAGTTCTGTTCCTATCCAATAACAATGGACAAAAGGGTCCTATCTTGTCAGCCTTGTCAGTTTCAGTTCTCCAGTAAACTTGTGATTATCAACACTAACCTCATCGTTGTGGCGGCAGACAGCTAGCCTGTATCCCTCATCCAGTTGAGTGGGAATGTTCACTCTCCCCAAAGCAGACAATCTCAAACAGCTATCCATGTGGGTCTTTGACAGCTCATGTTTCTTAATCTTTCCTGAAAGATGGTGCATGTCCGTTACACACCAGTCGCTGTCCAAGCGGTGCTGTCTGCCGTGCCGCCTTCAGGGTGAAAGAGTAAGCAGGGGGTAGCAGAAGACTGCATTAGCTACATCGCAGCCTGCTAGCCAGGTTTTTCGTTCGTACCAATTTTTGGAAAATCCTCGGGTGTAGGACTTCCCCCTTTAGTAGAAACCTGTTGAATTATTAAATTTGGTCTGGGAGGTCCTAATTGTTTCGTTGCCAATTTATCTTCATTTGTTCGCCGACAAAAAGTAACTTATTTCAAAGAGACAATCGAGTTGCACTGAACGCTATAGCCATCTTGATAGTAGTACGTGAATTGATTGATGAGGCTACCTGCTCTTTTCTTAGTTACGTTCATGGTTATGTTACGTATGACGAAAGCGCGTAAGTGCAAGCCCTCAGAAACCCATAGAGATTGTATTGAAAGCTCTGATATTTGAAAAAAATAGATTTTACATGGGAGTCTATGACAGACTTCTGGGCGATTTTCAACCTGACTGAAATCGCCCCAAAAGGGGGGGGGGCCATTTGAAGCACGACTTTAGCCTGATTGGACATTTAGTGGCACTGTGGCAGATCAGACGTCTAGATTACAACACTGATAACTACTGTTGCCGTGATGTAATTGATTAGAAAAAAAATCCCTTCCTTTTCCCGTTTGGCAGTGCGTCGCCCATATCGCCCTATTGAACACACCGCCCCTGTCCCCAGTGTCTAATGTACCTCAGGTACACGTTGAGAACCCAGTCCCTATGTATTAACCAATCCATTATGATCCTCATCACCGTGGCGAAAGGTCGCCAGACTGGCCCTGGAAAGGCATTATTAAACCAGGTAATTGGCGAATAATTAGACAATTGTTTGCTGGCACGTAACTGGTGTATGTTAATGCCTTTCTGCCCACCCCACAGTGATTTATGACTCCATAATTTACATCACACACACACGCACGCACGCGCACACACACTCTCTTGCACGCACACACGCACACATAAACACACACTACCACGCTAATCACGTTTTCTCGGCCCCCATTACTGCAGCTCCGTTAATGGCAGAGCTGAATGGTGTTGGTGGAAGACGTTTGAGAGAAAAATTATACAAAAACAAAGGAGAAAAGCTGCTTGATTTGTGTTTGTTTCCTGAATGTATTGGGACTAAATATCATTTGTTATTGTGCTCATAAAGTGCTCGGGGGACATATGAAGAGCACATATTGTACTTTTTAGATCAAATAAATGAATGTACAGCATGTATTTCTCAACCCTAGACCTTGAGATTCCATAGCAATATATTTTCTTTCTCTCATTTCTGTCTTTCCTTCGGTCTTTCTTTCTTTCTCGTATTGACGTGACTCAAGTGGGTGACTCATGTGTACAATGGAGATATTTTCACCATAAGATTTCCAAGAATCCAAGTATGAATGAATGTGCCTGAGCAGCATATCCAATAGTCTATTCATTTACTGAATGCTGTATATGAATGTACAACAACTGACAGGAATGACATTGCTAGGTCATTAAAGAATGTAGCCTCCTGCAAGGCAGATAGAAAATATGTAATTTTTATAGTACAGGTCTAATGACGGGTGCAGTCCTCCCCCTTGTTAAATGTTGACAATTACAGGTATTTCACTTTTTACCTGGAGCTTCTGCAGCTCAATTTGAGAGCTGGTTTTAGAAGAGAGAGCATCATTCAAATCATATTACTGTCATCCTTCTCTTTTCCCTCCTCCTCATCTTCTATATGAGATACAGGCCACTTTTCTTATTACGCACCAATCATCTTCTATATGAGATACAGGCCACTTTTCTTATTACGCACCAATCATCTTCTATATGAGATACAGGCCACTTTTCTTATTACGCACCAATCATCTTCTATATGAGATACAGGCCACTTTTCTTATTACGCACCAATCATCTTCTATATGAGATACAGGCCACTTTTCTTATTACGCACCAATCATCTTCTATATGAGATACAGGCCACTTTTCTTATTACGCACCAATCATCTTCTATATGAGATACAGGCCACTTTTCTTATTATGCACCAATCATCTTCTATATGAAATACAGGCCACTTTTCTTATTACGCACCAGTCATTGTTGTCCTCCTTTTATTTTTCCCACTCCACCTCCACTTATTCCCATTCCTTATACTTTATAATGAACTCTGGATTCAAACCCAAGAGATTCAGTCCACTTTCCAACCATTCTTTTCCAGTACAATGTTAAATAGTGTCACGATCGTTGAGAGACGGGTCAGACCAAGGTGCAGCGTGGTATGCGTACATGTTTATTAAGACGAATAAACACTTGACAAAATAACAAAACAACGAAACGTGAAGCTCAAACAGTGGCTACACACAACAAGCCAAACACGAGTCAAGATCCCATAACTAAGGTAGGCAAAATGGCTGCCTAAGTATGATCCCCAATCAGAGACAACGATCGGCAGCTGCCTCTGATTGGGAACCACACCCGGCCAACATAGATCTACACATACTAGATCTCCACATAGATATACACATTACATAGAATACTCACACCCTGACCCAACCAACTAGCGAACTCTATGTCAGGGCGTGACAGTACCCCCCCAAAGGTGCGGACTCCGGCCGCAAAACCTAACTTAACAGGGGAGGGTCCGGGTGGGCATCTAGCCTCGGTGGCGGCTCCGGCTCCGAGTGTGACGTCCTCTCCCTTACTGCCTCCCCATTGCATCCCTGGTCCGGTCTGGACCTCGGCGCGATGCTTCCCCTCTCAGTCCTCCCACGATGCACCAAGCCCTGTCTGGACCCTGGTGTGGGAGGCCCCGACCCTGGATAGGGGCCGACGTCTGGGCCTGTACCGGCAATCCCCCAGCGATGCACCAAGCCCTGTCTGGACCCTGGTGTGGGAGGCCCCGACCCTGGAGAGGGGTTGACGTCTGGTTCTGGAGTGGAGCCGCTGACCGGAGCTGAACTGGACCCCTGTGGAGCGGACTGCTCTGGCTATGGACTGGAGCAGCTGACCGGGGCTGGACTAGGCACCGGTAGAGCGGACTGCTCTGGCACTGGAGTGGAGCCGCTGACCGGAGCTGAACTGGACCCCGGTGGAGCGGACTGCTCTGGCTCTGGACTGGAGCAGCTGACGAGAGCTGGACTGGACCCCGGTGGAGCAGACTGCTCTGGCACCAGCCGTACCGGGCTGGGGACACGCACCACTGGTCTGGTGTGAGGAACAGGCATGGGCCGCACCAGGCTGGGAACACGCACCACTGGTCTGGCGTGAGGAGCAGGCACGGGCCGTGCCGGACTGGAGACACGCACCACTGGTTTGGTGCGTGGAGCAGGCACGGGCCGTGCTGGACTGGGAACACGCACCACTGGTCTGGTGCGAGGAGCAGGCATGGGCTGTGCCGGACTGGGAACAGGCACCATTGGTCTGGTGCGAGGAGCAGGCACGGGCCGTGCCGGACTGGAGACACGCACCACTGGTTTGGTGCGAGGAGCAGGCACGGGGCGTACTGGGCTGGCGACACGCACCACAGGTTTGGTGCGGGGAGCAGGTACGGGCCGTACCGGACTGGATACACGCACCACTAGTTTGGTGCGGGGAGCAGGTACGGCCCGTACCGGACTGGATACACGCACCACTGGTTTGGTGCGGGGTTCCGGTATGGGGCGTACCGGGCTGGCGACACGCACCACTGGTTTGGTGCGGGGAGCAGGTACGGGCCATACCAGGCTGGAGACACGCCCCACTGGTTTGGTTTGGGGAGCCCGGTACACGCACCACTGGTCTGGTGCGAGGAGCAGGCATGGGCTGTGCCGGACTGGGAACAGGCACCATTGGTCTGGTGCGAGGAGCAGGCACGGGCCGTGCCGGACTGGAGACACGCACCACTGGTTTGGTGCGAGGAGCAGGCACGGGGCGTACTGGGCTGGCGACACGCACCACAGGTTTGGTGCGGGGAGCAGGTACGGGCCGTACCGGACTGGATACACGCATCACTAGTTTGGTGCGGGGAGCAGGTACGGCCCGTACCGGACTGGATACACGCACCACTGGTTTGGTGCGGGGTTCAGGTACGGGGCGTACCGGGCTGGCGACACGCACCACTGGTTTGGTGCGGGGAGCAGGTACGGGCCATACCAGGCTGGAGACACGCCCCACTGGTTTGGTTTGGGGAGCCCGGTACACGCACCACTGGTTTGGGGTTCCCATTTATTGGGGTTGCCTCTCGGGTCTCCTTTGTTGTCGGCACTGTTGGCGCCGCCGTTGATCCTCTCCTACCTGGGCTTCTACCTTCGCCCAGGGTCCTTTATCGGCTACACTCTCCTTCATTGCCTCCCGGTAACGGACGGCCTCCTCCTCAGTAATTCTCCCCCAACCGAGGAGGACATCTACCAAGGTTACCTCCCGTTGAGTCCCAGGTGTTTGCTCCTTCTGGGCACGCTGCTTGGTCCTTTTATGGTGGGATCTTCTGTCACGATCGTTGAGAGACGGGTCAGACCAAGGTGCAGCGTGGTATGCGTACATGTTTATTAAGACGAATAAACACTTGACAAAATAACAAAACAACGAAACGTGAAGCTCAAACAGTGGCTACACACAACAAGCCAAACACGAGTCAAGATCCCACAACTAAGGTAGGCAAAATGGCTGCCTAAGTATGATCCCCAATCAGAGACAACGATCGACAGCTGCCTCTGATTGGGAACCACACCCGACCAACATAGATCTACACATACTAGATCTCCACATAGATATACGTAGACTCACACCCTGACCAAACCAACGCCTCACCGTGGCAGTCAGCTCTATAATAACACTATACCAAAGACAGAGAGAGGTCTCACTGTGGCTGGCAGCTCTGTAATAACCCTATACCACTGACAGAGACAGGCCTCACTGTGGCTGGCAGCTCTGTAATAACCCTATGCCACAGATAGAGACAGGCCTCACCGTGGCAGGCAGCTCTGTAATAACCCTATACCACAGACAGAGAGAGGCCTCACCGGGGCTGGCAACTCTGTAATAACCCTATACCACAGACAGAGACAGGCCACACCGTGTCAGGCAGCTCTGTATTAACCCTATACCACAGACAGAGACAGACCTCACCATGGCTGGCAGCTCTGTAATAACCCTATACCACAGACAGAGACAGGCCTCACCATTGCAGGCAGCTTTGTAATAACCCTATACCACAGACAGAGAGAGGCCTCACCGGGGCTGTCATCTCTGTTATAACCCTATACCACAGACAGAGACAGGCCTCACCGTGGCAGGCAGCTCTGTAATAACCCTATACCACAGAGAGAGACAGGCCTCACCGTGGCTGGCAGCTCTGTAATAATCCTTTACCACAGACAGAGACAGGCCTCACCGTGGCAGGCAGCTCTGTAATAACCCTATACTACAGACAGAGACAGGCCTCACTGTGGCTGGCAGCTCTGTAATAACCCTATACCACAGACAGAGACAGGCCTCACTGTGGCTGGCAGCTCTGTAATAACCCTATATCACAAACAGAGACAGAACTCACCATGGCAGGCAGCTCTGTAATAACCCTATACCACAGAGAGAGACAGGCCTCATCGTGGCAGTCAGCTCTATAATAACACTATACCACAGACAGAGAGAGGTCTCACTGTGGCTGGCAGCTCTGTAATAACCCTATACCACAGACAGAGACAGGCCTCACCGTGGCTGGCAGCTCTGTAATAACCCTATACCACAGACAGAGCAGGCCTCATTGTGGCAGGCAGCTCTGTAATAACCTTATACCACAGACAGAGATAGGCCTCACCGTGGCAGGCAACTCTGTAATAAGCCTATACCACAGACAGAGACAGGCCTCACCGTGGCTGGCAGCTCTGTAATAACCCTATACCACAGACAGAGACAGGCCTCACCGTGGCAGGCAGCTCTGTAATAACCCTATACCACAGACAGAGACAGTCCTCACCGGGACTGGCAGCTCTGTAATAATCCTATACCAGTAAGTAGGGATCTTCTTATTTTTATTCAGAATTGGACTGCTGCTGTATATCATATATTTTCCAGATGGGGTGCCCTGATTGGGGGACAGCCTCTGTGTGTGTGTGTGTGTGTGTGTGTGTGTGTGTGTGTGTGTGTGTGTGTGTGTGTGTGTGTGTGTGTGTGTGTGTGTGTGTGTGTGTGTGTGTGTGTGTGTGTGTGTGTGTGTGTGTGTGTGTGTGTGTGTGTGTGTGTACGTGTGCGTGCGTGCGTGTGTGTGTGTGCACGCTATGTACTAGTCATGGTGCTGTCAGGTGTCTGGCGACACACATCGTCCCCCCAGCAGTAATGACTTCACCTGCCGCCGCCGCCACCCAGGGGCCTGATGGGTAGAGGGCCTGTCGGAGTGTCCCTTGCTGGGGGGCAATAGGAGTCAGTCAGTGTTCAGCCAGGTACAGTACCTCAGACACCAGTCTCCAGACTCACAGCAGAGCAGTCAGGATAGGTTTGGCACTCATTATTATTACAGTGAGTCTCACCTATAGTGGTGCTAGGAGGGGAAGGGAAGCTGGCCGCAATATGTCTTTTCCATTTCATGGTTTTATATGGGTTTTTTAATATTACAGTATTATTATCATTATTATTAACCAAATACACAGATCCAGAGACATAATGTATCTGTATAATGCTCTGGGATAGATATATATGGCTCACGGTAGATCAATGTTTGTCTCCATGTCTCTAGTTTCGGAACGGATTCATTCATTTCTCCACTGGGGATATGGCAGTAATGCAATTTCATATTTAATCATGTATTGTCCTGTAGTTGTACAGTATGTGCTGCATAAACCACAGGAGGCTGCTGAGGGGAGGACGGCTCATAATAATGGAGTGAATGAAATTGTTTCAAACACATGGTTTCCATTCCAATAATTCCATTCCAGCCATTACTATGAGCCCATCCTCCCCAATTAAGGTGCCACCAACCTCCTGTGGTATAAACATGTAGGTATTGGGGGGGGGGGTGAACCTGATTTACTGTCTGATTTAATAACAAGAACAAACACACACTGTACCACACCTTCTCCAATGCACTGCCGACTGACTTTCTTTACGCCAACCTTATATTATACGGATAAACAAAAAGTTCTCATATTCTAATGAGAAAACTAGGAAACTCTGAAATTTCCGACTTGCTAACTGGTTGAACGCGGCACGTGTATAACTAGAACCAGTTAGCATGTTGGAAATTTCAGAGTTTCCTAGTTCCGACTAGCACGTGAACGCCGCATAAGTTAGGTCCAAAAGAAGATCAGTTTCTGCAATACCGAAATTGAGCAGTCCATTGAACATCCAGAGCATCAAACCAGACTTTGATTAGCTTCTGCACCTCCAGTAGTCCTCTGGGGCTTTTGAATGGAGTGGAACCCTTCTCACTCTCTATGGTACTGGTGCACTACTGACCTCAGGGTTCTCATTGCAAATCTCAAGACACTACAGTCGACTAGTGCTAGACCTCCGAGTTCAGGAAGTGAATTGACAAGCATTTTAGGATCCTTGTAATTTTATCGTCAAGATATGTGTTCCATAAGAGTTCTGAATGCACAGTGAAACCTTAGATGAGGCAGATTCACAGTTAGTCATCCAGCTATGACAAGACTGGTCAGTATTCAGAGAGCGAACCAAAAATGAGACAGAGCAACCAAGCATACCTCTTAACCTCTACAGGATCGGTGGCCCGTATACGGGACGGTTGAGCTAACGTGCGCTTATGTGATTAGCATGACTGTTGTAAGTAACAGCAAACTTTCCAGGACATAGACATGTCTTATATGGGCAGAAAGCTTCAATTCTTGTTAATCTAACTGCACTGTCCAATTTACAGTAGCTATTACAGTGAAGAAATACCATGCTATTGTTTGAGGAGTGTGCACAACAACAAAACAATTATCACGGCAACTGGTTTGATACATTCACCTCTGAAGGTAAATAATGTACACTACCGGTCAAAAGTTTTAGAACACCTACTCATTCAAGTGTTTTTCTTTATTTTTACTATTTTCTACATTGTAGAATAATAGTGAAGACATTAAAACTATGAAATAACACATATGGAATCATATATACAGTGGGGAGAACAAGTATTTGATACACTGCCGATTTTGCAGGTTTTCCTACTTACAAAGCATGTAGAGGTCTGTCATTTTTATCATAGGTACACTTCAACTGTGAGAGACGGAATCTAAAACAAAAATCCAGAAAATCACATTGTATGATTTTTAAGTAATTCATTTGCATTTTATTGCATGACATAAGTATTTGATACATCAGAAAAGCAGAACTTAATATTTGGTACAGAAACCTTTGTTTGCAATTACAGAGATCATACGTTTCCTGTAGGTCTTGACCAGGTTTGCACACACTGCAGCAGGGATTTTGGCCCACTCCTCCATACAGACCTTCTCCAGATCCATCAGGTTTTGGGGCTGTCGCTGGGCAATACGGACTTTCAGCTCCCTCCAAAGATTTTCTATTGGGTTCAGGTCTGGAGACTGGCTAGGCCACTCCAGGACCTTGAGATGCTTCTTACGGAGCCACTCCTTAGTTGCCCTGGCTGTGTGTTTCGGGTTGTTGTCATGCTGGAAGACCCAGCCACGACCCATCTTCAATGCTCTTACTGAGGGAAGGAAGTTGTTGGCCAAGATCTCGCGATACATGGCCCCATCCATCCTCCCCTCAATACGGTGCAGTCGTCCTGTCCCCTTTGCAGAAAAGCATCCCCAAAGAATGATGTTTCCACCTCCATGTTTCACGGTTGGGATGGTGTTCTTGGGGTTGTACTCATCCTTCTTCTTCCATCAAACACGGCGAGTGGAGTTTAGACCAAAAAGCTCTATTTTTGTCTCATCAGACCACATGACCTTCTCCCATTCCTCCTCTGGATCATCCAGATGGTCATTGGCAAACTTCAGACGGGCCTGGACATGCGCTGGCTTGAGCAGGGGGACCTTGCGTGTGCTGCAGGATTTTAATCCATGACGGCGTAGTGTGTTACTAATGGTTTTCTTTGAGACTGTGGTCCCAGCTCTCTTCAGGTCATTGACCAGGTCCTGCCGTGTAGTTCTGGGCTGATTCCTCACCTTCCTCATGATCATTGATGCCCCACGAGGTGAGATCTTGCATGGAACCCCAGACCAAGGGTGATTGACCGTCATCTTGAACTTCTTCCATTTTCTAATAATTGCGCCAACAGTTGTTGCCTTCTCACCAAGCTGCTTGCCTATTGTCCTGTAGCCCATCCCAGCCTTGTGCAGGTCTACAATTTTATCCCTGATGTCCTTACACAGCTCTCTGGTCTTGGCCATTGTGGAGAGGTTGGAGTCTGTTTGATTGAGTGTGTGGACAGGTGTTTTTATACAGGTAACGAGTTCAAACAGGTGCAGTTAATACAGGTAACGAGTGGAGAACAGGAGGGCTTCTTAAAGAAAAACTAACAGGTCTGTGAGAGCCGGAATTCTTACTGGTTGGTAGGTGATCAAATACTTATGTCATGCATTAAAACGCAAATTAATTACTTAAAAATCATACAATGTGATTTTCTGGATTTTTGTTTTACATTCTGTCTCTCACAGTTGAAGTGTACCTATGATAAAAAGTACAGACCTCTACATGCTTTGTAAGTAGGAAAACCTCCAAAATCGGCAGTGTATCAAATACTTGTTCTCCCCACTGTATTTGAGATTTTAGATTCTTCAAATAGCCACCTTTTGCCTTGATGACAGCTTTGCACACTCTTGGCATTCTCTCAACCAGCATCATGAGGTAATCACCTGGAATGCATTTCAGTTAACAGGTGTGCCTTCTTAAAAGTTAATTTGTGGAATTCTTTCCTTCTTAATGCGTTTGAGCGAATCAGTTGTGTTGTGACATGGTAGGGGGATATACAGAAGATAGTCCTATTTGGTAAAAGACCAAGTCCATATTATGGCAAGAACAGCTCAAATAAGCAAAGACAAACGACAGTCCATCATTACTTTAAGACATGAAGGTCAGTCAATACGGAACATTTCAAGAACTTTGAAAGTTTCTTCAAGGGCAGTCGCAAAAACCATCAAGCGCTATGATGAAACTGGCTCTCATGAGGACCGCCACAGGAATGGAAGACCCAGAGTTACCTCTGCTGCAGAGGATACGTTTATTAGAGTTACCAGCCTCAGAAATTGCAGCCCAAATAAATGCTTCACAGAGTTCAAGTAACAGACACAACTCAACATCAACTGTTCAGAGGAGACTGTGTGAATCAGGCCTTCATGGTCGAATTGCTGCAAAGAAACCACTACTAAAGGACAGCAATAATAAGAACAGACTTGCTTGGAACAAGAAACACGAGCAATGGACATTAGACCAGTGGAAATTTGTCCTTTTGTCTGGAGTCCAAATTTGAGATTTTTGGTTCCAACCGCCGTGTCTTTGTGAGACGCGGTGTAGGTGAACGGATGATCTCTGCATGTGTATTTCCCACCATAAAGCATGGAGGAGGAGGTGTTATGGTGTAGGGGTGCTTTGCTGGTGACACTGTCTGTGATTTATTTAGAATTCAAGGCACACTTAACCAGCATGGCTACCACAGCATTCTGCAGCAATACGCCATCCCATCTGGTTTGGGCTTAGTGGGACTATCATTTGTTATTCAACAGGACAATGACCAAACACACCTCCAGACTGTGTAAGGGCTATTTGACCAAGAAGGAGAGTGATGGAGTGCTGCATCAGATGACCTGGCCTCCACAATCCCCCGACCTCAACCAAATTGAGATGGTTTGGGATGAGTCGGACCGCAGAGTGAAGGAAAAGCAGCCAACAAGTGGTCAGCATATTTGGGAACTCCTTCAAGACTGTTGGAAAAGCATTCCAGTTGAAGCTGGTTGAGAGAATGCCAAGAGTGTGCAAAGCTGTCATCAAGGCAAAGGGTGGCTGTTTGAAGCATCTCAAATATAAAACATATTTTGATTTGTTTAACACTTTTTTGGTTACTACATGATTCCATGTGTGTTATTTCATAGTTTTGATGTCTTCACTATTATTCTATAATGTAGAAAATAGTAAAAAATAAAGAAAAACCCTTGAATGAGTAGGTGTTGTAAAACTTTCGACCGGTAGTGTACTTACATTCAATAATCTTGCTCTGATTTGTCATCCTAAGGGTCCCAGAGATAAAAATGTAGCATAGTTTTGTTTGATAAAATCAATGTTTATATTCAAATGTGGGAACTGGGTTCTACAGAACCCTGCTGTCTCTGGCTCCAAACCCACCCCACCCGGCCATCTAGATGTGTGAAAGTTAGTGATCCATCACTGCCCTACCCTATGCTTTGACTTCTTTCTCCCCTCTCTCTCCAGATAAAATCTTGCGACTAGTGACTGCAGGCCGCCCAACAACCTGCCCGCTTGACCCCATCCCCTCCTCTCTTCTCCAGACCATCTCCGGTGACCTTCTCCCCTACCTCACCTCGCTGATCAACTCATCCTTGACCGCTGGCTATGTCCCTTCCGTCTTCAAGAGAGCGAGAGTTGCACCCCTTCTCAAAAAACCAACACTCGATCCCACTGATGTCAACAACTACAGACCAGTATCCCTTCTTTCTTTTCTTTCCAAAACTATTGAGCGTGCCGTCTTTAGCCAACGCTCTTGCTATCTCTCTCAGAATGACCTTCTTGATCCAAACCAGTCAGGTTTCAGGACTGGTCATTCAACTGAGACTGCTCTTCTCTGTGTCACGGAGGCTCTCCGCACTGCTAAAGCTAACTCTCTCTCCTCTGCTCTTGTCCTTCTAGACCTGTCTGCTGCCTTTGATACTGTGAACCATCAGATCCTCCTCTCCACCCTCTCCGAGCTGGGCATCTCCGGCGCGGCTCACTCCTGGATTGCGTCCTACCTGACCGGTCGCTCCTACCAAGTGGCGTGGCGAGAAGCTGTCTCCGCACCACGTGCTCTCACCACTGGTGTCCCCCAGGGCTCAGTTCTGGGCCCTCTCCTTTTCTCCCTATACACCAAGTCACTTGGCTCTGTCATATCCTCACATGGCCTCTCCTATCATTGCTACGCTGATGATACACAACTAATCTTCTCCTTTCCCCCTTCTGATAACCAGGTGGCGAATCGCATCTCTGCATGTCTGGCAGACATATCAGTATGGATGACGGATCACCACCTCAAGCTGAACCCTGGCAAGACGGAGCTGCTCTTCCTCCCGGGGAAGGACTGCCCGTTCCATGATCTCGCCATCACGGTTGACAACTCCGTTGTGTCCTCCTCCCAGAGTGCGAAGAGCCTTGGCGTGACCCTGGACAACACCCTGTCGTTCTCCCCCTAACATCAAGGCGGTGACCCGATCCTGCAGGTTCATGCTCTACAACATTCGGAGAGTACGACCCTGCCTTACACAGGAAGCGGCACAGGTCCTAATCCAGGCACTTGTCATCTCCCGTCTGGATTACTGCAACTCGCTGTTGGCTGGGCTCCCTGCCTGTGCCATTAAACCCCTACAACTCATCCAGAATGCCGCAGCCCGTCTGGTGTTCAACCTTCCCAAGTTCTCTCACGTCACCCCCCTCCTCCGCACACTCCACTGGCTTCCAGTTGAAGCTCGCATCCGTTACAAGACCATGGTGCTTGCCTATGGAGCAGTGAGGGGAACGGCACCTCCGTACCTTCAGGCTCTGATCAGTCCCTACACCCAAACGAGGGCATTGCGTTCATCCACCTCTGGCCTGCTGGCTCCCTTCCTCTGCGGAAGCATAGTTCCCGCTCAGCCCAGTCAAAACTGTTCGCTGCTCTGGCACCCCAATGGTGGAACAAGCTCCCTCACGACGCCAGGACAGCGGAGTCACTCACCACCTTCCGGAGACATTTGAAACCCCACCTCTTTAAGGAATACCTGGGATAGGATAAAGTAATCCTTCTAGCCCCCCCAAAAAAAAATGTAAAGTGGTTATCCCACTGGCTATAGGGTGAATGCACCAATTTGTAAGTCGCTCTGGATAAGAGCGTCTGCTAAATGACGTAAATGTAAATGTATGACATTCCTTGGAGTGTGTAAACTTACATTTTGTATTACCATATCATTTGTGTCTGTTCTCTATAGTTATGTACTTAAAAATGTATCAATTGACCAATTCGGCACATTTGGGCAGACTTGATACAAAATAGTCCAGTATTGCAATGCTTCACTGGATCAATCTGAAACTTGGCACGCACACTGCTGCCATCTAATGGCCAAAGTCTAAATTGCGCCTAAACTGCAATATTATATTGTGGTCTTTCTATGGGCATTTCAAAGATGATAAAAAATATATAAATAAAAAACGCACACTGAGCTCTCCTGTCCTCCCTCCCCCCACCCCTCTTACCAGGTTCTCATCAGAACAAGCTGTGCAGGGGAGACAAAGGAAGCGGTCAGAGGACACTGAACACTCTTCATTAGCCTGTAGTATTTGCATGAATAACTATTTTCAAGTGGTGTCTGCCGGTGTCCTCTCTCTGCCGTCATGCGACAGGCCTAGTCGACTGTGGGCACTGGCAGGTCATTCTTCAACATTTACTCTCTCTATTAATATATATATATATATATATATATATACAGTGGGGAAAAAAAGTATTTAGTCAGCCACCAATTGTGCAAGTTCTCCCACTTAAAAAGATGAGAGAGGCCTGTAATTTTCATCATAGGTACACGTCAACTATGACAGACAAAATGAGGAATTTTTTTTTCAGAAAATCACATTGTAGGATTTTTAATGAATTTATTTGCAAATGATGGTGGAAAATAAGTATTTGGTCAATAACAAAAGTTTCTCAATACTTTGTTATATACCCTTTGTTGGCAATGACACAGGTCAAACGTTTTCTGTAAGTCTTCACAAGGTTTTCACACACTGTTGCTGGTATTTTGGCCCAGTCCTCCATGCAGATCTCCTCTAGAGCAGTGATGTTTTGGGGCTGTCGCTGGGCAACACAGACTTTCAACTCCCTCCAAAGATTTTCTATGGGGTTGAGATCTGGAGACTGGCTAGGCCACTCCAGGACCTTGAAATGCTTCTTACGAAGCCACTCCTTCGTTGCCCGGGCGGTGTGTTTGGGATCATTGTCATGCTGAAAGACCCAGCCACGTTTCATCTTCAATGCCCTTGCTGATGGAAGGAGGTTTTCACTCAAAATCTCACGATACATGGCCCCATTCATTCTTTCCTTTACACGGATCAGTCGTCCTGGTCCCTTTGCAGAAAAACAGCCCCAAAGCATGATGTTTCCACCCCCATGCTTCACAGTAGGTATGGTGTTCTTTGGATGCAACTCAGCATTCTTTGTCCTCCAAACACGACGAGTTGAGTTTTTACCAAAACGTTCTATTTTGGTTTCATCTGACCATATGACATTCTCCCAATCCTCTTCTGGATCATCCAAATGCACTCTAGCAAACTTCAGACGGGCCTGGACATGTACTGGCTTAAGCAGGGGGACACGTCTGGCACTGCAGGATTTGATTCCCTGGCGGCGTAGTGTGTTACTGATGGTAGGCTTTGTTACTTTGGTCCCAGCTCTCTGCAGGTCATTCACTAGGTCCCCCCGTGTGGTTCTGGGATTTTTGCTCACCGTTCTTGTGATCATTTTGACCCCACAGGGTGAGATCTTGCGTGGAGCCCCAGATTGAGGGAGATTATCAGTGGTCTTTTATGTCTTCCATTTCCTAATAATTGCTCCCACAGTTGATTTCTTCAAACCAAGCTGCTTACCTATTGCAGATTCAGTCTTCCCAGCCTGGTGAAGGTCTACAATTTTGTTTCTGGTGTCCTTTGACAGCTCTTTGGTCTTGGCCATAGTGGAGTTTGGAGTGTGACTGTTTGAGGTTGTGGACAGGTGTCTTTTATACTGATAACAAGTTCAAACAGGTGCCATTAATACAGGTAAAGAGTGGAGGACAGAGGAGCCTCTTAAAGAAGAAGTTACAGGTCTGTGAGAGCCAGAAATCTTGCTTGTTTGTAGGTGACCAAATACTTATTTTCCACCATAATTTGCAAATAAATTCATTAAAAATCCTACAATGTGATGTTCTGGATTTTTTTTTCTCAATTTGTCTGTCATAGTTGACGTGTACCTATGATGAAAATTACAGGCCTCTCTCATCTTTTTAAGTGGGAGAACTTGCACAATTGGTGGCTGACTAAATACTTTTTTTCCCCACTGTATATATATAGAGAGAGAGAGAGAGAGAGAGAGAGAGAGAGAGAGAGAGAGAGAGAGAGAGAGAGACAGAGAGAGAGAGAGAGAGTGAGAGAGAGAGAGAGAGAGAGAGAGAGAGAGAGAGAGGAGAGAGAGAGGTTTCTTTCCATTCAAACAACCAAATTGTATAGATGTAGATTTGTTGGGGGTAGTCCATGGTGAGATACTTTGTCAGAAACTTGGTGCAATGTATTGCTGTGAAGTTTTGTATAGAAGACATGAAGGAAATGCACTTAATCATCCCTAGTATAGTGCACTACAACTATTGATCTGATCCCTGGTGTTGGGAGTGAACAGGGTGAATCAGTGAAAGCTACAGAGTGACAGAGATGGGCTACGTCTTCAGTATCTGTCAGATTGGTCTGGTGAACACACCCACCCATGGGGAGAACCAATCATCCTCTTTGACGAGAGAGAAGGGAAAAGGGGAAAGAATGGGAGGAAAGGCTGTGATTCCAAGTTAGAGTCCACTACTCACACTCTCCCGCTTCCTCTCTCCTTTCTTTCTCTCTCTCACTCACACACACACGCACACACACGCACACCAACCACCCCCAAACTCTTCTCTGCTCATGTGTGAAATGAGCAAGGGTCTTATCTCTTGGAAACACACCACTGAGCCAGAGGACAGGGAGAGAGAGGGAGACAGACAGCGGGAGGGAAGAGAGCAGGAAGGAACGAGGTAGAGACAGAGAAAGGAAATGAAAGTTTTTCATGGTCTGCACACTGATGACTGGAGAATCTGGTTTGGTACAGACTCTGGAACTCTGGACATTGCCAAGGCTTACTGGCCAGTCTGAAATAACCCTGTTTCACCCTGCCTACTATTGATGCAGTTAATGTAGTTTTTGTTAGGGTGTTTCTCTTGTATCTGAGGCCTGTCTGGTGAGATTGTGTTTTTCTCAACATTATATACATAAATCAGGACTGATTTATAGTCATTATGTCCCTGAAATTCTAATTAAGTGAAAACTTTGTCTGAAATAAAAACAGACAGGTCCACAATTATTAGCACCCTTGATTTATAGTCATTATGTCCCTGAAATTCAAATTAAGTGAAAACTTTGTCTGAAATAAAAACAGACAGGTCCACAATTATTAGCACCCTTGATAAAGATGAGTAAAAAAGACTGTATTAACTAAATAATACAAATAGTGAGCTATATTGCTCAAAACAATTAGAAAATATATTATTTTATGCTAATATAATTGCTCAGAGAAAGAGATATTGTTTAATAGGTAAGAAAGTTATTGGCACCCCTGTTTTCAGTACTCCAGCACCCTACCCTTGCGAGGATAATGACACTGAACCTTTTTCTAAAATGTTTTATGAGATTGTGTCACGTTGTATAATGATTAGAAGACAGGCGCAGGAAGAATATTAGGGTTTTTTATTACTCCACCCAACACAAGGTACGTCATGAAAAACGACGGGGACGAAGCCCAAAACAAACACGTATATATTTAACACAGGGATGTAACCCAAACAAAAGAGCGAGGTGTAAACCTCTAAACAATACACGGGACGAGACCCGTAATAACAAGAGCACAATACACGGTACGCACGAGACCAACGGACATGGGACAAGACAGTCCGGGGTAGGTTGTAATGATCCAGGTCAGTGACGCCTAGAAGACCGGTGACGTAGACCTCCGGAGATTGTGAAAGGATAGAGCAGCAGTACCGGGGGGATCCGTGACAGTACCACCCCCCTGACGCGCTACACCAGCAGCGGGACGACACCAGTCTCAGGGACGACCACAGGAACGCGGTGCGGGTCGTTCAGGGCGCGGACGGTGAAAATCCCTGGTCAGCGAAGCGTCCAGAATGTCCACCGCAGGAACCCAGCACCGCTCCTCTGGGCCGTACCCCTCCCAGCCCGATGCCTCAAATCCAGGACTTCACGGACGGAGTACGCCGGACCTCCCTCCATGTCCAGAGGAGGAGGTGGGGCGTCACTGGGTCCAGCCTCAGCAAGGGGACCAGGCACCACTGGCCTGAGGAGAGACACATGAAAAGTCGGGTTAATGCAGTAATCAGCAGGGAATAGCAAACGATACGTTACCTCATTAACCCTCCTCAGGACTTTAAACGGCCCCACAAACCGCGGGCTCAGCTTCCGGCAGGGCAAGCGGAGGGGCAGGTTCCGGGTGGAGAGCCAGACCCGGTCACCTGGAGAGAAAACAGGAGCCTCACTGTGGTGGAAGTCGGCCTGTTCCTAATGCCGACGCATGGCCCGCTGGAGACGAGTGTGCGCAGCATTCCAAATCTCCTCAGCGCGCCAAAACCACTCGTCCACCGCAGGGGCCTTGGTCTGGCTCGGATTCCAAGGTGCCAGGGCCGGCTGATACCCCAAAATGCACTGGAAAGGAGTGAGGTTAGTGGAGGAGTGATGGAGGGAATTCTGCACGTACTCAGCCCAAGGTAGAAAATCCACCCACTTCCCCGGCCGGTCCTCACAGTAACACCTCAAGTCCACCGAGAGGTGAGACCAGGGTCGTTGTGGAACCGGCAGGGGAAGGAGCTTTCCATAAGGGAGGTGTCTGGGTGTCTTTGACTGGGCACAGATGGAGCAGGAAGAGTTGTAAACCCGGACGTCCCTAGCCAAGGTGAGCCTCCAGTACTTCTCAGTCAGGCAGGCGATGGTAAGGCCTATCCCAGGATGACCCGACACAGGCGCCGTGTGCGGCCAGGAAAGGAGGCGGTCCTGCACTCCCGTGGGCACATAGGCGCGGTTCTCCTGGCACTGGGAAGGTGCGGGTTCCGTACGCAGGGCCTGCCGTATGTCGGCGTCCACGTCCCACACCCCTGGCTTGATGATACGGAACGGAGGGATGATGGGTCTCCTCTCCCTGTCACGCCCTGACTCTGAGGACTCTTATTTGTTGAGTCAGGGTGTGATTTTCCTTGTTGTGTTTGTTCATTGTTGTAGAATCTAGTATGTCTAGATCTATGTTGGCCGGTGTGGTTCCCAATCAGAGTCAGCTGTCGCTCGTTGTCTCTGATTGGGGACCATACTTAGGCAGCCTATTGGCACTAGTGGGTTGTGGGATCTTGTTCCGTGTTAGGTATGTTTGTTTTGTGTACCTTGGACTTCACGTTTCGTTTGTTTATTGTTTTGTCGGTTGTTTATTCATTAAAATAAACATGTACGCATATCACGCTGCGCCTTGGTCCGTCCCGTCTATAAGCGAACGTGACACTCCCTGCCTCTCCTCTGCGTCATAGAGGCGAGACAAGGCGTCCGCCTTCACGTTCTTCGAGCCTGGCCTATAGGAAAGCATGAATTGGAACCTGCCGAAGAATAGAGCCCACCTGGCCTATCTCGGGTTTAGCCTCTTCGCTGCCCTGATGTACTCCAGGTTGCGGTGGTCCGTCCACACCAGGAAAGGGTGTTTGGACCCCTCCAGCCAGTGCCTCCACGCCTTCAGAGCCTTCTTGACCGTCAAGAGTTCCCGGTCACCTACGTCGTAGTTCCTCTGGGCGGGGCTCAGCTGCTTGGAGGGGTTCCGGTGCGCTGGGACAGCACTGCCCCGACTCCTACTTAGGAGGCATCCACCTCGACGATGAAGGGGAGTGAAGGGTTGGGATGTCACAGCACGGGAGCAGTGGTGAAGCATGCCTTCAGCGTCTCAAATGCCCTCCCCGCCTCCACCATCCAACGAAGCCGCTGGGAACCTCCTCTCAGCAGGAAGGTAAGAGGCGCGACCACCGTGCTGAAGCCCCGGATGAACCTCCGGAAATAGTTGGCGAACCCCAGGAATCGCTGGACTGCTTTCACAGAGTTGGGGATGGGCCATGACCTGACTGCTCTGACACGTTGCTCCTCCATCTCCATTCCCTCTGTGGATATGAGGTATCCCAAAAAGGACCAAAAAAAATCTTGTTTAACATGTAGGTTATGCTCCAACAGTCTTCCCAGCACAGACCTGACTAACGAGATATGCTTAGCTCAGTCAGCAGAATAGACCAAAATGTCTACCTGGGTTGGAGCAGTCACGGAATTCCCTGGCTTGTCACCTCCTCGCCTATTAGTGGATAGAGGGCAGGTCGGGGAGAAATGACCCCTTTCTCCACAATAGGAGCAGAGGCCCAGATTCCTCCTTCTCCTAGCTCTGCCTCGGGCAAACGTGCAGAGCCCACCTCCATCGGCTCTGGCCACAGAGCAGGTGTAGCCATGGGCTCCAGATTCTGCACAGGTCTTCGTCGGGACCGCAAGAGGTTGTCCAACCGGATCGTCATGCTGATGAGCTGGTCGAGTGACAGGTCATCACAGCAGACTAACTCCCTCTGTTCCTCCTCCTGCAGACCGCTGCTGAAAACGGTGACCAGAGCCGACTCGTTCCATCCGGTGGAGGCCGCGATGGTCCGGAACTTCAGGGCGAACTCCGAGGCGGTCCTAGATCCTTGGCATAGTCGGAGCAGACGCTCAACCCCCTCTCGGCCCTCCACAGGATGATCAAACACTGAGTGGAAGGGGAGGGTGAAGCGCTCGTAGGACTCAACCTCGGGTCCACCCATTTCCCAGACCGCGGCACCTCAGTCCAGGGCCCTTCCGGTCAGTGCCGAGATGACTGTGGCAACCCTGTCTCTCCCGGAGACAGCCTCGGCATAGCGAGCGAGGTACAGGTCGCATTGTAGAAGGAATCCCTTGCATCTTGCTGGTGCGCAATCGAAGCGCTCCGGGAGGGACAGGGGTATTCCGCGGACCGGCTCAGATGGAACAGAGGCAGGTAGTGGTGGTGTGGGGGCTGGTGCCAGAACCGGTGCTGGAGACTGGAGGGACTGCACATTCCTCTCCAACTGCAGGATGGTTGCCAGCACGCTGTACATGGCACTGCCGAGTCTGGAGAGACAGTCCTCGTGATTCTGGACTGTCTCTACGATGGTCACCACCTCTGCCTTTCCCAATGTCTCCATTTTGCTGGGTCGATTATTCTGTCACTGATATGATGTTTTTTATGGTATAATGATGTCATGTCATAGTATCGTGGGGACCAGGAAAGAGTTACTAGATAAGTGGTTAGGAGACAGAAAGTCTACATTCCATTATGTCAAAGGAGATTACTGATGTTTAGGATAGCATGGTTGATGGACAGGGTGTAATGACCTGGGGCAAAGGGTAATAATAACCGAGAAATGGAGTGCCATGATGGTTTCCAGATGTATGTGAAATGAAGAGAACCCAGGGTATATAATGGAGAGTGATCTTTGTTAGATAGTTGGAAACAGCAAACGGCAAATCTCTGGTCATTGTTGTCTCTAACCCGGTACCGATCATTAAACATTTGCATTAACTGTCTACAAAGTGTCTAAGTATACCCTTGCATCCTTGATTCTTTGATACCCGAGAAACTCATCATAACAGTCACGTTGTATAATGATTAGAAGACAGGCGCAGGAAGAGTATTAGGGTTTTTTATTACTCCACCCAACACAAGGTACGTCATGAAAAACGACGGGGACGAAGCCCAAAACAAACACGTATATATTTAACACAGGGATGTAACCCAAACAAAAGAGCGAGGTGTAAACCTCTAAACAATACACGGGACGGGACCCGTAATAACAAGAGCACAATACACGGTACTCACGAGACCAACGGACATGGGACAAGACAGTCCGGGGTTGGTGGTAATGATCCAGGTCAGTGACGCCTAGAAGACCGGTGACGTAGACCTCCGGAGCTGGTGAACGGAAGGAGCAGGAGTACCGGTGGGATCCGTGACAGATTGAAGAACACATTGGGAGGGATCTTAGACCATTCCTCCATACAGAATGGTCAGATGACATGATAATAGAGCTATTTGGCCACACACCCCAGTGTGGGTTTGTGGGTAATGCGTCGAAAAACGGAAGCATGCAGAAAAGTACCTTATACCTACGGTAAAATAATGGTGTTGCGTCATTGATGTTATGGGGCTATTTTGCTCCCACTGGTCCTGTGGCCCTTGTTAAGGCCGATGGCATCATTCAATTTACCAGGTAGCCTACCAGGACATTTTGGCCAAAAGCCTGGTTACCTCTGCCAGGAGGCTGACACTTGGACGCAAGTGGATCTTCCAACAAGACAATAACCCCAAGCACTAATCAAAATCCACAAAGAAATGGTTAATTGACCACAAAATCAAAATGTTGCAATGGCCATCTCAGTCTCCGGACTTCATCCCCATTGAAAACCTGTGGTTTGAATTGAAGAGGCTAGTAGTCCATAAGAGCAGACAAAGAATATCTAGGATATAGAAAGATTCTAGATCCTCCTGGCTGAGGCAACCAGGTTTTTGCCTAAAATGTCCTGGTAGTCTACCTGGTAAAGTTCATGATGCCATCGACCTTAACAAGGGTGACAGGACCAGTGGACGGAAAATAGCCCCATAACATCAAAGAAACACCACCATATTTTACAGTAGGTATGAGGTACTTTTCTGCATGCTTCTGTTTTTCAATGCCGAACCCACACTGGTGTGTGTGGCCAAGGAGCTCTATTTTCATGTCATCTGACCAATCTGTATGGAGGAATGGTCTAAGATCCCTCCCAACACGTTCTCCAATCTAATAAAGCATTTTAGAAAAAGGCTCAGTGTAGTTAACCTCGAAAGGGGAAGGCGCTAGAGTATTGAAAACAGGGGTGCCAATAATTTTGGACCCTATCTTTCTTAGATTTTTTAAAATTAGTTGTTACACAAAATCTTTGTCTGAGCAATTGTATTAGTATAAAATAATATATTTTCCTCTTTTTTTTGCATACAATATAGCTCAGTATTTGTATTATTTATTTATTTTATACAGTATTTTTGGCTGATCGTTATCAAGGGTGCCAATAATTATTGACTTGACTGTATATTGAGCAGCGATGCATTTCACTGACAGATATTATAATCAAATCCGTAATTATTTATAGGCATTGGCGAGTCTATTTATTCTAAACATGTTATTACAAGGCAATTGACAGCTATTAGACACCAATTCATTCTAGAATTAGGCCTAGTTTAAATTATCCAAAGCATTTTGGCTCTGTATATTAAAGCAATTATCTTTTGCCATTGTTGTTAGGGCATCGACCTTACAGGAATAATGAATGTGGCAGGTGCTAGTTTTGTTCTCTATACTGTAGCACAGATGAATGTGGCAGGTGCTAGTTTTGTTCTCTTTGCTGTAACCCCAGAACCCTTGCTGTAGATAGCCAGGTGGGAGCTCTAAGGAGAGCCTTACATCATTACCACCATGAGGTGGGACCGAAAGTTAACCTGTTAATTCACCACTGTGGTGAATGTGTCAGTGGCCAGATGCAAGGTGGGAAGGTCACCCAGAATAGACTCAAATTAGATACATATGACCTTTATCTCTCTTAATGAAATTACATCCAAAAGGCTTTATTGGCATGGAGTCTAACCACATAGAATAATATTAAATCTGACGACGGAAATGAGACCTCACCCTCGTGAGATCTCAATGGGAAACTGGTTTGATAGACTTACTATTTCTGTGACAATGGCAATGCACTTCATATTTTTTTCCTCTGCAGGTACCAGACTGATGGTGTTGTATGGCCACCTGGTGGATAATGTGAGCACTCTCGCTTGTACTGCGCCCTGCAGTGCAGTAGGTGTCAGTATGTGCTTTTTCATCCTTTTATGAAAAGTATCTTCAACCTGGAGGAGAACAGGAAGTAACTCCGTCGTTTGTTTAGATTATTAGCTAGCTAGCTCTTGGCAACTTAAGGAGTTACGTTTTTACTTGCTTTAGAAAGTGAAAGGCGTAGCTAGATAGAGTAATTCAAAACAGCATCATAACATGAATAAAACAGAGAGTGGAATCATGAGCTCAATGCTTGTTGTTGTGGCCGTTGCCTGTGTCCTCGTTAGTCGAGCAGAATGTCAGACTACTTCGCCAACGCCATCGATTTGTAAGATACTTTTCCTAAATTTTTGGTAACGAAATGTGTCAACAGCATGATTCAGTATTGGCATTGCTCGTTTCATTTTTTTGTTTGTTTGCATGATGTCTCTTGCAATGTCTCGATGGCTAGCTAGCTAACTAGAACTGAAATGCGTCATCAGCTAACGTTAGCTTGTTAGGTTAGTAAAATTCAACAACATGTGTGACATGCAAAACTGGAGTCTGGCGATTTAGCCAAATTTTTAGCAGGGCACAGCTAAGACTTACTGAATGCAAATAAGAACACACATTTCCTTTCATTTCAGTTTGCAAAGACTTCTCAACTTGTGACTCATGCATTCAAAAGCCAAAGGTAAGAAGAATATTATGTAACACTTATTTGTAAAACATATACATTATCGCCTTGCCTACGATCACTCAGGCTATGTTCAATAAAACAATCAAATATATATTTTTTGTCAATTTGTACCATTTTATACAAGGGTCACATCATTGAAACTAATGTCTGAATCCATTTAAGTTACTCTATAGAAATTAGGGCTGGGTATTGCCAGGGACCTCACCATACGATATTATCACGATACTTAATGCCGATACGATTTGTATTGTGATTCTCATTATTCCATATGTATTGCGTTTCGTTGTTCCAAACATATTGCGCACCATGTGTCTGCTGCAGAGGGACGAGAGCCATGAGAAAACAAGTTTTGATCAGTCATGGAAATAAAAATGCTGAAAATAAATTGTCTCCCTTTTTAAAAAGAACATGGAAAACAATCTATGAAGGAAAAATACTTGAGTTTTGGTGCAGGTACAGCCAACTAGCACAATTAATATTGTGATATTGTCAAAACGATGCAATACAATATATTGTCCAAAAAGAATAACTCATAAGTAATTATCAATTGCCCCCTCCCATCACTAATAGAAATATAAATACATCTCTCTCTAGTAACTGGCAGTGGCTAACTTCGAGGGCTCGTAGATATGACATGACCTAGATAAAGCAATATGCCTAATGGTCAATTGATGGACAGTTAAGGACATGGGTGAAGGCTGGGAATAGGTGATCCTGCGCATATCAACTCTTTGTTTGATAATTGAAGTAGTAGGCTAATGATGAGTGTTGTCTTTTCTCAGTGCCTGTGGTGCATGACCAACGGCACGTGCACAGACTACCCAGTGAGCTACATTCTGCCTCCACCTGCAGTGTGTAAACTGTCACAGGCACGATGGGGAGTGTGTTGGGGTGAGTGAAATGAAGTTTTACACGATGGGACCTCCCATTAGACCTCCTGATGTGGATGCAGGCGTTAGTCCCACCCAAGCAAGAACACACCTGATTGTACTAAATAACTTATTGTAGTGTTTGATTTAGACATGGATTAGTAGAATCAAGTGTGTTACTACTTTGCTAGAACAAAAGCCTGCGCTGTACCCACATCAGCACTTGGAGGGCCACATGCTTAGTCACATGCTTAGTTGGTTGTCTGTTCAGGTCAATATAGCAACAGTCAGATTTAATACATAATAGTACATCTGATTGTGAATGGTGGAGCCTTGTTGGCATAGTTCAAAATCAAATTATATTGGTCGCATACACTTAATTTGCTGATTTTATTGCAGCTGCAGCGAAATGCTTACGTTTCTAGTTCCAAAAGTGCAGAAATACCTAACAATACACACAAATCCCCCAAAATGAAGAAATATCAGAATGAGCAATGTCCGAGTCTGAAGATGATGTGCAAATAGAGATACTGGGGTGCAAATGAGCAAAATAAATAACAATATGGGGATGAGGTAGTTGGGTGGGCTAATTACAGATGGGCTGTGTACAGGTGCAGTGATCGGTAAGCTGCTCTGACAACTGATGCTTAAAGTTAGTGAGGGAGATAAGTCTTCAGCTTCAGAGATTTTTGCAGTTCGTTCCAGTCATTGGCAGCAGAGAACTGGAAGGAATGGCGGCCATAGGAGGTGTTGGCTTTGGGGATGACCAGTGAGATATACCTGCTGGAGCGTATACTACGGATGGGTGTTGCTATGGTGACCAATGAGCTAAGATAAGGCGGGGATTTGCCTAGCAGTGATTTATAAATGACCTGGAGCCAGTGGGTTTGGCAACCTATTAGTACCGGGTTGGACCCCCCCTTTGCATCCAGAACAGCCTGAATTCTTCAGAGCATGGATTCTACAAGGTGTGGTGTTCAAACGTTGCTCAATTGGTATCAAGGGACCTAACGTGTGCCAGGAAAACATTCCTCTAACCATTACACCACCAGCCTGTACCGTTGACACCAGGCAGGATTGGGCCATGGACTGATTGTGTGCCCACTGGTGCCGCTTCTTCTTGTTTTTAGCTGATAGGAGTGGAACCTGGTGTGGTCGTCTGCTGCAATAGCCCATCCGTGACAAAGACCGACGAGTTCTGCACACCACTTTTGAACTTTTTTGTGGCCGCCTGTTAGCTTGCACGATTCTTGCCATTCTCCAATGACCTCTCTCATCAACGAGCTGTTTTCGCCCACAGGACTACCGCTGACTGGATGTATTTTGTTTGTCGCACCATTCTCGGTAAACCCTAGACACTGCTGTGAGTGTAAAGCCCAGGAGGCTGGCCGTTTCTGAGCTACTGGAACTGCCGTGCCTGGCACCGACGATCATACCAAGCTCAAAGTCGCTTAGGTCACTCGTTTTGCACATTCTAACGTTCAAACAGTAACTGAATGCCTCTGCCTGTCTGCCTGCTTTATATAGCAAGCCATGGCCACGTGACTCATTGTCTGTAGGAGCTAATCATTTTCGTGAACTGGGTGGTGTACCTAATAAATGGGCCATTGAGAAAGTATTCACACCCCTTGACTTCTTCTACATTCGGTTGTGTTTGTTAAAGGCTGAGATTTTGTCACTGGCCTACACACAATACCCCATAATGTGGAATTATGTTTTTAGAAATGTTTACAAAATAATTACAAATGAAAAGCTGAAATGTCTTGAGTCAATAAGTATTCAACCCCTTTGTTATGGCAAGCCTAAATCAGTTCAGGAGTAAACATATGCTTAACAAGTCACAAGTTGCATGGACTCACTTTGTGTGCAATAATAGTGTTTAACTTGATTTTTGAATGACTACCTCATCTCGTTACCCCACACATACAATTATATGTATGGTCTCTGTCGAGCAGTGCATTTCAAACACAGATTCAACCACAAAAACCATGGAGGTTTGCCTCGCAGAGAAGGGCACCTATTGGTAGATGGGTAAAAATAAAAAAAGCAGACATTGAATATCCCTTTGAGCATGGTGAAATGATTAATTACACTTTGGATGGTGTATAAATATATCCAGGCACTACAAAGATACAGGCGTCCTTTCTAACTTAGTTGCCGGAGCGGAAGGAAACTGCTCAAATCCAGTACAACACATTACTTAGTACCACTCTCCATATTTTCAAGCATAGTGGTGGCTGCATCATGTTATGGGTATGCTTGTAATCCTTAAGGACTGGGTCAATTTTTCAGGATAAAAAAGAAACTGAATGGAGATAAGCACAGGCAAAATCCTAGAGGAAAACCTGTCTGTTTCCACCAGACACTGGGAGATGAATTCACCTTTCAGCAGGACAATGACCTAAAACACACTGAGTGTAGAAAAGATTAAGAACAACACCTTACTAAAACATTAGGAACAACCCCCCTTTTCCCCTCAGAACAGCCTCAATTTGTCTTTGCATGGACTCTACAAGGTGTCGAAAGCGTTCCACAGGGATGCTGGCCCATGTTGACTCAAATGCTTCCCACAGTTGTCAAGTTGGCTTGATGTCCTTTGGCTGGTGGACCATTGTTGATGCACACGGGAAACTGTTGTGTTGCAGTTCTTGACACAAACCGGTCGCCTGGCACCTACTACCATACCCTGTTCAAAAGCACTTAAGTTTTTTGTCTTGCCCATTCACCCTCTGAATGGCACACACACAATCCATGTCTCAAAGCTTAAAAATCCTTCTTTATCCTGTCTCCTCCCATTCATCTACACTGATTGAAGGGGATTTAATAAGGGATCATAGCTTTTACCTGGTCAGTCTATGTCATGGAAAGAGCAGGTGTTCCTAATGTTTTATACACTCAGTGTACACTGGAGTTGCTTACGAAGACGACATTGAATGTTCCTAAGTGGCTTAAATCTTATGGCAAGACTTGAAAATGGCTGTCTAGCAATGATCAACAACCAACTTGACAGAGCTTGAATAATTTAAAAAAAAATAATGTGCAAGTATTGTACAATGCAGGTGTACAAAGCTCTTAGAGACTTACCCAGAAATACTCACAGCTGTAATCACTGCCAAAGGTGATTCTAACATGTATTGACTCAGGTGGTGTGAATACTAATGTAAATTAGATATTTCTGTATTTAATTTTCAATTTGCAAAAATGTCTAAATGCATGTTTTCACTTTGTCATTATGGGGTATTGTGTGTAGATTGGTGAGAAGAAAAATCTATTTGATCAATTTTGAATTCAGGCTGTAACAACAAAATGTGGAATAAGTCAAGAGGTATGTATACTTTCTGAAGGCACTGTATCTATGTATATAAAGGTGTGTATAGACCGTATGGACAGTATATGAAGAGAAAAGGTGTGTACAGCAGTAGTTATATAGGATGAGCCTTAACTAGAATACAGTATATACAGTACATATAAAGTGGTTGAAACAGTATGTAAACATTATTAAAGTGACCAGTGTTCAGTGACTATGTACATAGGGCAGCAGTCTTTAAAGTGCAGGATAGGGTACCGTGTGGTAGCTGGCAAGTAACGGTGACTAAGGTTCAGGGCAGGGTACTGGGCGGAGGCTGGGTAGTGGGGACTATTTAACAGTCTGATGGCCTGGAGATAGAAGTTGTTTTTCAGGCTCTCGGTCCCAGCTTTGATGCACCTGTACTGTCTCCGCCTTCTAGATGGTAGTGGGGTAAACAGGCCGTGGCTCATTCAGGCCTAGCAGATGTCAGTCAGCCAGCCTGCCCCCTCTGGCTGTTCTGTGTTGATTAAAGAGCCGCCCCACTGACTGATCCACACAAACACACACACACACACACACACACACACTGGGGCTGCCTGCTGGAGCTGGCTGCTGGGGCTCTGATCACAGGCCTCTGGGCCACAGATGACAACAGCATGGGGTGTCTGGTTGGTTTCTGAGCACAACCATGGGGTTAGATACCAGGGCTAGATACTAAGGAATAACACACTTTCCACACTGTTGTTGTGATCATTTTAATAATGAAAGAAGAGATCTGTAAAAAATAAAAATAAAATGGATTTGTTTTCCCCCCACAAATATTGGCATATTTAATCAGGAATACAATGTTTTATGACATGAGATTTTGGAAACAACCATCTTTGTCCAAACTAGTTACTAATCAGTTTACAAAGCCTTCTCAACATGTGACTCATGCATTCAAAACCCAAAGGTAAGAAGAATATTATGCAACAATTCTTGACCAACATATCTTTTGTCCAAACTAAATCGAGTAAGTGCTAAAATCTTGACATTAAACCCCACTTGTAATTTCAAAAACACACCAGCAGGTCGCAGTATTGTCTAACAAATGTGCACTGTTGAAAAGGGGTCTGAGTGCCAAGCTGAGCTTTTCATATCGCTCAATCACAGGCTGGTTCCGCTCAGGCCTATTAAATAATACTGCATATCTGACTTTCTCAACCAATCAGTATCAGTGCAGTCTGTGCACCCCTCATTTGAATCTGTTTGATTCCTTATGGGTTTATTAGTCATATACCTACATATTGGTAGAATAAATGCATAATCACATTAATAATTCAATTTTCTCTTCATCCTTGTTAAAGGATAGTGTATTGTGAACGTGTGTGAAATTCACTTAAAAGTCAAATAAACTTGAAGCATGTTGTTATTTGTTCATATCTTGACCTTTGACCTTTTCTCTGTTCCAGTGAACTTCGAGGCCCTGATCATTGCCATGGCAGTGTTAGGCGGGACCATCCTCATCAGCATCACAGTCTGTTGTTGCTGCTGCTGTTGCTGCAAGAAACGTGAATCAGGGTAAGACAGGAAGTGATGTCACAGAATTGACCTGTCTAGCCTAATATTAAGGGATACTTGCATAGAATGGCAAGGGCTTTATCAGTCGGTCTTGTTCATAATCCTAGGAAACCTCCACACTAACCATGTCTTTCAATACCTCAGACGCCTCATAAATGTGCTGATATTACTCATATCCTTTGCGTTACGTCCAACATGAAATTATTCAAAATGCAAATCTCTATTAACGTGCACCGTCTATGTACAGTGGTTATACCCTTTTATTAAAACAGGTAGGTGCAGTCCTGGATGCTGATCCTGCCCTGCTTGTTATGCGATGCTAGGAGGGAGGAAGAACAAACTGTCACTACATAGTGGAACGTCAAATGTCAATCAAATGCTTGCTGGCCTGACACCCTGATTGGCAGCCATTTTAAATGCAGCCGCTCTGTGCATGTCAACCATCTATCCTAACTAGACATGAAGGCCGTGACGACGAGAAAACATGTCTGTCCCATATGAAATTCAACTACAGACACGCTCACACAGTTCATATTTCTCACCTCCCAATCATTGGAATGCATCTGCATATATTGGCAAAATGATTTGTTCCATTATAAGATTACATCCAATTAACAGAGATGACACCTCTCGTTTCCCCAGCAGAACCTCTCAACCTTTCCAAGCTTACACAAGAGCATCCTCACGTTTTGCATAAAACACAAGCAAAAGAATAACAGGATACAGGATCTATGCAAAGTGAAGAACAATGTCTTGTAGTGTTATTGTTTATAAGGAATTCTGTCCAAGTCTCATTTCCACTCGGAGACAATAAAGTATATTTACATAGATTTTTTTACGTTGGTAACCAGTTTATGATAGCAATAAGGCACCTCGTGGGTTTGTGGTATATGGCCGATATACCACGGCTAAGGGCTGTCCTTAGGCACGACGCAATGCGGAGTATATGGCCATATACCACACCCCTTCGTGCCTTATTGCTTAAATATACTGTACAGGGAAAGTGTGTTCTCAGACCAATCTGTGCTAGTGTGTGTCTCTATGGGTCTGTAGACCGTGATGTTTCAAGGTGATTGTAACGCTGCCTGTGTCTCTGTGTCTCACCAGGCCAGACAGAGATGAGGAGAGGTTTGCCAGGAGGAGAGAGGACATCAGACAGCGTGCTGATGAACGGTAAGGACTCATTAGTTATCACACCCTCAGCTTCACACTGGCTTTCAAACCACTACTAAAAGATGCCCCATTTTATCAACACAAAGATTTGTGTGAGCCCACACTGTTACTTGCTTTGATTTTTGGTGAGGTGCTTGTATCCGTTTCAATGCTAGAAAGCACTTCCCACAGCTACCTAGTCAGATTCAGAGTTTTCTACTCTGTTGCTGGTGAGCATCTATAGAGACATTCTCTGTCAGGGTTGGAGATTTGAACAGTTGGTGAGCTGTGCCTGCGGCTCTCCATGCAGCACCGTCCCCATGAGAAATACTGTGTGTGCCTGTGTGTATGCTCAAACACCAACCGAGAGGATTGTAATCACTGACAACAGCTCTTAGTCCTCAGCAGCTGCACTTTGATAATGAGGTCATAAGTGTGTGTTGAATAAAGAACAGGCTACTACATCTTGTAGTGTAGTGGTAGAAATGGGATTCTGAGCCACAGTTCCTCCGACACAGAATCACTGTGTACTAAAGCTGGTCCGGAAGTCGTCGTCCGTCCATTCAAGCCAGGGAATGCAGAGTAAACTCACTCAGTCAGTTCCTGATGTGTCTCAAACCATCATAGTCTGTGTTAGTGTACTGACTACATAGACAGTGTTGCTGTTCTGATGGGAACAGAGAGTATCCAGGTCTGTTTTAGGCATCATGGGAGAGGGACCTGTACTGACCTACATAGACAGTGTTGCTGTTCTGATGGGAACAGAGAGGATCCAGGTCTGTTTTAGGCATCATGGGAGAGGAGGGACCTGTACTGACTACATAGACAGTGTTGCTGTTCTGATGGGAACAGAGAGGACCCAGGTCTGTTTTAGGCACCATGGGAGAGGAGGGAACCTCTAGAGAGATTACAGCACATCCCTAGAGTCTGGAGATGGAGAGGTTAGGGCACAGCTAAGCGCTCTGAGCCCTCTGTCATCTGAGCCACCGATGGGGAGCGTTCTACAGAACAACTAAACAGACATAAGTTACCACATCACAGCCCCACCATACAGCTCCACTTTAAATATCCAGCTCCATACTCCACCGACTCTTACTGTATCTCAATGTTTCAAAATGTCCCATTGAAATAATACAGGGAATAGGTTAAGTTTGGGGAGGTCTAAGACAGAGATAGTTTAGAAAGTGCACTTGAGTCTTTGAGATTGTGTTCATCCCTCTCGCTCTTTTCCGATTTCTTCCGGTCACTCTCCCTCCCTCCTCCCCTCCCACTTGTTGCCTTCGTACATGGTTATGTGGGAGTCAGTCAGTCAGCTGAGAGGGAGGGAGGTGGGGGAGACAGATGGTGGTCAGGACAGCCTCTGCTCCTCTCTGCTCCCTGTGTTGTCAGCCTGCCTCCTCCACTGATTGCTGCTCCACAGATCACTACCTGGCATTAAAGAGCCCAGACTGATTTACACTGTTGTCTTTCTTTGTGTGGGACTGGCACTGGGGACCCAGTTAATTTACGTCCCTTGAGGGGCCAACAAAACAATCAAAACCGCCTCCCCTCCCTGCCTCCTTTGTGTCACCCATAAAGGGAAAGCAATGGCCGGGTGGCAGGCAGGGCTGCTGGCTCCTCAGCCTGCCCTGTGCTCGTATTTCACCTACTGCTGTCCATGCCGGGGTAAAACACAGCGTCTTGTTGTTTACGGGCCTCTATCAGGGGCCAAGGGGAGGTAAACAATGACACTAAAGCTGCCTTAAATAATGTCAGATGTCTAAAGGCTTAATGCTGCCACTTTAAGGCATGGCAGCTTCGTTCAGCAAGATGGAGGGTGGAGTCAACTTTTTGATTGTAGACGACAGATGTAGATGCCACTTTTGTTATTGATCGCTTTTGACAACCACATTTGATATCTCCACTACTGCAGTGACTGCAGTCCGTTTGTGGGCTTGATAAGGTATGTGCAGCTTGGGCAAAGTTCTTCCATTAAGTGGTGCTCCTCTGAGGAGGCTGGGGAGTATGGTGTAGGAACTGTGAAGTGTCACTGGTGAGAAAGCTGAGGTGCTAAAAGCGGCAGTGTGAAACAACATGTAACAAGTTTAGCAGAAACACCCACTGACTGAGTACGTTTACATGCACACTCATAATTAGATATTAAACTGATTATGGCAGTAGGCCGAGTATGGCATTTGTCATGTAAACACCTTACTCTACGTAAGGTCAAAATGGAAGTAAGCACACGCTGATTAAAGCACCTGGTCTTCTGAGCAATCTTTAGAATGATTAGGACATGTGAACAGCTTAATCGGCGTTCCAGCAGTGTATTTGATCTGTCTATGTGCCAGCACCGGTAACGCAAGTCTACTTCATATGCGTGAGTGAAGTGAGCTTGGGAAAATTGAAAGTATGCATCTTAGAAATAGTTTTCACATACAAACTTTAAATGTCCGAACTCCGAATCAAATAGGCTTAGCAAAAATAACTTGGTCACTGTGGTAGAATGTTTATTTTGATTAGTAATTTTCTACATTTATCAAAAGTCCCATCAGGTAGGCTAGCCTGATTTCAGATGTGTCCATTTAAACAGGATTATTAGGGAAATCGTTCTTCTTGCAAAACATGTCAACGTTTTAAACAAACTATTATATTAATCTGACTGTCCACAATAATCGTATGATTGTGTGCATGTAACAGTGCTTACTGACTGGTGGTTTAAAAAGTATGAGGCTTGTATTCACAATTTCATTAATTACCCAGAAGTACTGACTAAGAAGACTTTATGAATCCTTCATTTCCTAATGTTTATTATCCTGTGCTGTGTTCTTCTGTTCTCGGGTTATTATATGTTCCAGTGTTGGTAATTGTCATGTTACTGTGTGATAGAAAATGA
Source organism: Coregonus clupeaformis (assembly GCF_020615455.1). Classification (NCBI taxonomy): domain Eukaryota; kingdom Metazoa; phylum Chordata; class Actinopteri; order Salmoniformes; family Salmonidae; genus Coregonus; species Coregonus clupeaformis. Next base: position 23,150,074 of record NC_059208.1, read on the forward strand.
CAAACGTTGTCCTCTACTCTTACAGGAATGTGGAGAGGAAGGTGAGGCATGATGACATCCGCAAGAAGTATGGTGCGTATCTCCCTCTTTAACTTATAGAAGTTAGGCTAATATAACTATTTTAGGTATTTTATTAGGATCCACATTAACTGTTGCCATAGCATCAGCTACTCTTCCTGGGGTCCACATGAAACATGATACAGAACAGATCAAGGACAGAACTACATAAATGTATATAATGGTATGTCTCAACTTTTTACTAGCAATTTATCTTGTATCTAATATGAACCTATTGACTCCCTCTAACCTCCTATGCAATTAGACCCAAGAAACACTTCCTTATATAATCTGACCCAATGACCTTACTCTACTTCCCCAGATATGAAAGTCTTCTGAGACTGTACATTTACAAGCCTCTTACTGCTCTGTGACCTGATGTACTTTACATAGGCATAATGGGATGAGCATTCAGCATTCATTGGCATCCATTTCCATATTTTCTAGGGTGTTGCTTATTGAATTTCCATCCTCGGTCACGTTAATGCATTATTCAGTGTAGTGAACGTGTCACAAACAAGCCAACTCAGCCCACGTATTGGTTACTTTACCTCAAGTCTCTCTAAATCAATTCTAACACGATGCATCACACTTTGGATGTCAGATACTGGGCTGAGTTGGCTTGATAATGTATATAAAGACATCTGCTTCTGGTTAAGTGTGAGAGGGGGGTAGCATAACTCTAAAGCTCCACGTTGCTCCATATTCCTAGTGAAAACAATCTATTTTTCTGTTATTGATGTTGTAATATTTGAGATTTTTCCATACATTGCCTTCACGTGTGTGTATGTTTTGTGCCTGTGTGTTAACATGTCTTGAGGTGTGTGTGTGTGTGTGTGTGTGTTAACATGTCTCGGTGTGTGTGTTAACATGTCTCGAGGTGTGTGTGTGTTAACATGTCTCGAGGTGTGTGTGTGTGTTAACATGTCTCGAGGTGTGTGTGTGTGTGTTAACATGTCTCGAGGTGTGTGTGTGTGTGTGTTAACATGTCTCGAGGTGTGTGTGTGTGTTAACATGTCTCGAGGTGTGTGTGTGTGTGTGTGTGTGTGTTAACATGTCTCGAGGTGTGTGTGTGTGTTAACATGTCTCGAGGTGTGTGTGTGTGTGTGTGTTAACATGTCTCGAGGTGTGTGTGTGTGTGTGTTAACATGTCTCGGTGTGTGTGTTAACATGTCTCGAGGTGTGTGTGTGTGTTAACATGTCTCGAGGTGTGTGTGTGTGTGTTAACATGTCTCGAGGTGTGTGTGTGTGTGTGTGTGTGTTAACATGTCTCGAGGTGTGTGTGTTAACATGTCTCGAGGTGTGTGTGTTAACATGTCTCGAGGTGTGTGTTTGTGTGTTAACATGTCTCGAGGTGTGTGTTAACATGTCTCGAGGTGTGTGTGTTAACATGTCTCGAGGTGTGTGTTTGTGTGTTAACATGTCTCGGTGTGTGTTAACATGTCTCGAGGTGTGTGTGTGTGTGTGTGTGTTAACATGTCTCGAGGTGTGTGTGTGTGTGTGTGTTAACATGTCTCGGTGTGTGTTAACATGTCTCGAGGTGTGTGTTTGTGTGTTAACATGTCTCGAGGTGTGTGCTAACATGTTTCGAGGTGTGTGTGTTAACATGTCTCGAGGTGTGTGTTTGTGTGTTAACATGTCTCGGTGTGTGTTAACATGTCTCGAGGTGTGTGTGTGTGTTAACATGTCTCAAGGTGTGTGTGTGTGTGTGTGTGTTAACATGTCTCTGTGTGTGTTAACATGTCTCGAGGTGTGTGTTTGTGTGTTAACATGTCTCGAGGTGTGTGTTAACATGTCTCGAGGTGTGTGTGTGTGTGTGTGTGTGTGTGTGTGTGTTAACATGTCTCGAGGTGTGTGTTAACATGTCTCGAGGTGTGTGTTAACATGTCTCAAGGTGTGTGTGTGTGTGTGTTAACATGTCTCGAGGTGTGTGTTAACATATCTCTGTGGTATTGTTTGCAGTTCCACATCAATTGTGATTTTCTGTATGGACAACATGACAGAGTGATGGATGGTGGTCTCCTTCACATGCCTCCTTCTTACAGCAGTCTATGTACATCAGGGACCGTTTGGCATTTGTCTGCTACTCAAACAGGCTGTGTGTGTGTGCGCCTTTCACTCAGTCAATCCTCAGAGATCAAACAAGACCTAGTGACCTGCACCACATTCCCATAATCTCCACAGCCTCTGTACAACCCCTAGACAGCCTCTGTACAACCATGGACCATGGAACTATATAGAATACTAGAATGGACATGAACCTTCTTATGATGGAATAAATGTTAGCCATTTTGGTCAGGGAGTTGGTCAACCATGGTTTGCCAGTGCTGTGATAAGATATCGTGTAAAATAATTAATTTGAAGAATTTATCTGCACTGTATGTTTGTTAGCTAGCTAGCCTTCCAGTTTTAGAGGAATGATTCCATTAGTGTTTTAACTTAACTACCAATTTGCCAACATTCCTTTCAAACAATGCAGTCAATCCACAGCCATACACTGGCTGAAATCAGTTGATGATAGGACTTGTAAATGCAACAAGTACTGATATTGTATCAATATACACTGCTCAAAAAAATAAAGGGAACACTTAAACAACACATCCTAGATCTGAATGAATGAAATAATCTTATTAAATACTTTTTTCTTTACATAGTTGAATGTGCTGACAACAAAATCACACAAAAATTATCAATGGAAATCAAATGTATCAACCCATGGAGGTCTGGATTTGGAGTCACCCTCAAAATTAAAGTGGAAAACCACACTACAGGCTGATCCAACTTTGATGTAATGTCCTTAAAACAAGTCAAAATGAGGCTCAGTAGTGTGTGTGGCCTCCACGTGCCTGTATGACCTCCCTACAACGCCTGGGCATGCTCCTGATGAGGTGGCGGATGGTCTCCTGAGGGATCTCCTCCCAGACCTGGACTAAAGCATCCGCCAACTCCTGGACAGTCTGTGGTGCAACGTGGCGTTGGTGGATGGAGCGAGACATGATGTCCCAGATGTGCTCAATTGGATTCAGGTCTGGGGAACGGGCGGGCCAGTCCATAGCATCAATGCCTTCCTCTTGCAGGAACTGCTGACACACTCCAGCCACATGAGGTCTAGCATTGTCTTGCATTAGGAGGAACCCAGGGCCAACCGCACCAGCATATGGTCTCACAAGGGGGTCTGAGGATCTCATCTCGGTACCTAATGGCAGTCAGGCTACCTCTGGCGAGCACATGGAGGGCTGTGCGGCCCCCCAAAGAAATGCCACCCCACACCATGACTGACCCACCGCCAAACCGGTCATGCTGGAGGATGTTGCAGGCAGCAGAACGTTCTCCACGGCGTCTCCAGACTCTCACGTCTGTCACATGTGCTCAGTGTGAACCTGCTTTCATCTGTGAAGAGCACAGGGCACCAGTGGCGAATTTGCCAATCTTGGTGTTCTCTGGCAAATGCCAAACGTCCTGCACGGTGTTGGGCTGTAAACACAATCCCCACCTGTGGACGTCGGGCCCTCATACCACCCTCATGGAGTCTGTTTCTGAACGTTTGAGCAGACACATGCACATTTGTGGCCTGCTGGAGGTCATTTTGCAGGGCTCTGGCAGTGCTCCTGCTCCTCCTTGCACAAAGGCGGAGGTAGCGGTCCTGCTGCTGGGTTGTTGCCCTCCTACGGCCTCCTCCACATCTCCTGATGTACTGGCCTGTCTCCTGGTAGCGCCTCCATGCTCTGGACACTACGCTGACAGACACAGCAAACCTTCTTGCCACAGCTCGCATTGATGTGCCATCCTGGATGAGCTGCACTACCTGAGCCACTTGTGTGGGTTGTAGACTCCGTCTCATGCTACCACTAGAGTGAAAGCACCGCCAGCATTCAAAAGTGACCAAAACATCAGCCAGGAAGCATAGGAACTGAGAAGTGGTCTGTGGTCACCACCTGCAGAACCACTTCTTTATTGGGGGTGTCTTGCTAATTGCCTATAATTTCCACCTGTTGTCTATTCCATTTGCACAACAGCATGTGAAATGTATTGTCAATCAGTGTTGCTTCCTAAGTGGACAGTTTGATTTCACAGAAGTGTGATTGACTTGGAGTTACATTGTTGTTTAAGTGTTCCCTTTATTTTTTTAGCAGTGTATTAGCTTTCCAAGAAAAACATTTTGACATTTATGGTCTGTTTACATATATTTTAGAGGCTATTTATACAGAGAATTTGTATAAAACCCATATAAACTGTATTTGTAATTATTACAGTATTTTAAGTAGACAATTCTATTGCACAATTTCTGATATCACATCCCTTACTTTTATTTTCCTGCATATGTAAAATCAGGAATATGCCTCTACTGCCATTCATTACAATTAGATTCTTTTGGATTTCTCCTTGACCTATGGCTGCCATTTTTACCACATTCTGGAACTTTTAAGGTTTATGACACAGCCCCTCTAGTAGTTTAATAGGATCTCTATGCTCTAGACAGCCTCTGTACAACCCCTACACAGCCTCAGTCATAACGCAACAGCTTCTAATCACTGTTTTTCAATGTTCCCCATCCCTCCTTTATTTCTCTCTCTCTGTATTTGGTTTTACAGGTCTTGTCCCTGACTCTGACCACCCATACAGCAAGTTTGAAAATGAGTAAACCAGAAACCTGTGTGAGAGTGAAGAGAAGAGTTGTTCAGATGGCCCTGCTCTACTCTGCTCCATCCTCTTTGGGCTGACTATCGTCCTGTCCTGCTGACTGTTCTAGCTTAGCGAGCAGAGACGCCCTACTCTGACACACACACATCAAGACCTGTCTATCATCATGGTTAATCTAAATCAAAACCCTTGCCTATAATGATCGAATGCAGTTTTTATTCATTCATTTTAGGTTCTGATTGAAAATTATTTAAAGTTTGAGAAAATTGTATGTTTGTCACACGATTAAGAAGTTTGAGGAAGTCTGTAATATTTAGTTTGCTGTTGGAGACGTGGCACTGAGTGGAGCTTCTTAACTTTCTGCACATTGTCTTTGTATTTTTGTGAAATCTGATTTAAAGAGCCTTTGTTTTAAATTATTGTAATGTCTGTGAGTACCTTTGCGCTTTGTATATATTTCATAAACCAAGATCATAATAATCTATGCTCATTCTGATACATTTCCTAATTAAATGTTTGTCATTTAAAGTAAAATGTTGAAAGTGTTAACGACAAGCCTAAGGTCACCATGCGCAATGCCAAGCGTCGGCTGGAGTGGTGTGTAAAGCTCACCGCCATTGGACTCTAAAGCAGTGGAGTTCTCTGGAATGACGAATCGCGCTTCACCATCTGGCAGTCCGACGGCTGAATCTGGGTTTGGCGGATGCCAGGGGAACGCTACCTGCCTGAATGCATAGTGCCAAATGTAAAGTTTGGAGGAGGAGGAATAATGGTATGGGGCTGTTTTTCATGGTTCGGCCTAGGCCCCTTAGTTCCAGTGAAGGTCAATCTTAATGTTACAGTGTACAATGACATTCTAGACGATTCTGTGCTCCCAACTTTGTGGCAACAGTTTGGGGAAGGCCCTTTCCTGTTTCAGCATGACAATGCCCCCGTGCACAAAGCGAGGTCCATACAGAAATGCTTTGTCGAGATCGGTGTGGAAGAACTTGATTGGCCTGCACAGAGCCCTGACATCAACCCCATCAAACCTTTGGGATGAATTGGAACGCAGACTGCGAGCCAGGCCTAATCGCCCAACATCAGTGCCCGACCTCACAAATGCTCTTGTGGCTGAATGGAAGCAAGTCCCCGCAGCAATGTTCCAACATCTAGTTGAATGCCTTCCCAGAAGAGTGGAGGCTGTTATAGCAGCAAATGGGGGACCAACTCCATATTAATGCCCATGATTTTGGAATGAGATGTTTGAGCAGGTGTCCACATACTTTTGGTCGTGTAGTGTACCTCATCAGCCTCTCCACCCCTCCTTATTCATAACCATACCCCAATCTACCAGATGTCTGGATGGTGTTGCCTGTCCTCATAATGACCTCATGTTAGCCAATTTAATACCCTGTATGGACATTCGACATCTTAATGACAGCGCTACTAGGGAAAGTTTAAACGAAACATGTAAAGCGTCGGCCCCATGTTTCATGAGCTGAAATAAAAGATCCCAGGAATGTTCCATATGCACAAAAACCTTATTTCTCTCAAAGTATGTGCACAAATTTGTTCACATCCCTGTTAGTGAACATTTCTCCTTTGCTAAGATAATCCATCCAGCTGACAGGTCTGGCATATCAATGAACTGATTAAAGAGCATGATCATTACACAGGTGCACCTTGTGCTCGGGACAATAAAAGGCCACTCTAAAATGTGAAGATTTGTCACACAACACAATGCCACATATGTCTCAAGTGTTGTGGGAGCGTGCAATTGGCATGCTGATTGCAGGAATGTCCACCAGAGCTGTTGCCAGATAATGTAATGTTAACCATAAGCCGCCTCCACCATCATTTTAGAGAATTTGGCAGTATGTCCAACCGGCCTCACAACCACAGACCACATGTATGGTGTTGTGTGGGCTAGCGGTTTGCTGATGTCAACGTTGTGAACAAAGTGCCCCGTGGTGGCGGTGGGGTTATGGTATGGGCAGGTATACGCTACACACACTGTTCAAAATTGCATTTTATTGATGGCAATTTGAATGCAGAGATACCGTGATGAGATTCTGAGGCCCATTGTCGTGCCATTCATCCACCACCGTAACCTCATGTTTCAGCATGATAATGCACGGCCCCATGTCACAAGGATCCGTACACAATTCCTTGAAGCTGAAAATGTCCCAGTTCTTCCATGGCCTGCATACTCACCAGACATGTCACCCATTGAGCATGTTTGGGATGCTCTGGATCGATGTGTAAGACAGCGTGTTCCAGTATCCAGCAACTTCGCACAGCCATTCAAGAGGAGTGGGAAAACATTCCACAGGCCACAATCAACAGCCTGATCAACTCTACGCGAAGCAGATGTGTCGTGCTGCATGAGGCAAATGGTGGTCACACCAGATACTGACTGGTTTTCTGATCCACGCCCCTGCCTATTTTTTTAAAAGGTATCTGTGACCAGATGCATATCTGTATTCCCAGTCGTGAAATCCGTAGATTATGGCCTAATACATTTTTTCAATTGATTGATTTCCTTATATGAACTCTAACTCAGTAAAATCTTGCATGTTTCGTTTATATTTTTGTTCAGTATAGTTCCCATTGGCTCACGAAACTTCCTCTTAACTTCCTTCATACTAGACACAGAGACATAAAAATGGTATCCACGAGTTCATCTGACTCTGGGGGAAGTAGATAAAGGGCATCCTTACCAAAATCCCGAAGTATCCCTATAACTTTGTTTAAAAAGCTGCAGAGACTTGATAATGCTGTTGGTAAAGAAAAAAGGTATTCTGTAGACCTAGTCCCTCAGAAAAACAAATAAAAGTTGGAAATATGAGAGTGTACACTTGGTTAGGCTAGTGGCCGAACTGCTATCTAAATGGAATCTAATTCTAATGCTAGTCGATGCTTTGTTATTGCGGCTTCTGCATGTGTGCACAGTCTGAATCTACAAGGAAAAGCGCAGCAGGTTTGACATGCAAATCTCCTGAAAATCTTATCTTCAGTTCAGTCATTTGCAATGCAGACAACATCCAGACTGACAACACCCAGACCAGATCAGCTGTTCTTAAAGGTGAAAATACTGAGCAGGAGAAGTCAAATCAGGTGATTATGAAACACTTTTAGGCGGATACCTTACCACTCTGGAGTGGCCCAAGGCAGATTAAATAAAATATCAATTCATCTGAGTCTCATCACTTTTATTGGTTTTATTGAACAGTTATAAAGAGATTCTTGGACATGCATGCTGTGCACCTGTTAATAGTGGCATCGTGTAAAAGACTCATTGTAGTCCCATATGTGATACACGTTGAATAAGGATTTCCCTTTCACATGTACAGGGCCGACCCAGACAGGAGCAGCTGTGTCTGTGTTGTCTTGACCTTGGTAAAGAACGTGATTACAGAGCTCAGCTCAGGACAGCCCATCATAATTGATTTGGAATACGTAGCATACTTTACATTGCCATCATGCCAATCTGTTTGTGCCATCATGCCAACTCCTTGTCACTCAGTGACATGCCAAACATGACAATGACAGCAATGGGGTTGGCAAGAGCACCAACAGATCTGGGAGCAGGCTGTACTTTACAATCATGTTTAATTGTATTGAAGAAGTTCTCATTGAACAATGAAACCCATTGAGTCATAAAAACGTCAGAACCATGCAGGAGCTCAGATTTGGACAGGACAGTGGACACCCTGCCTTCCCTGGAGGAATGTATGTGTACATTAAAACAACTTGGCCTTGACAATCCCCTCCACATTCCTAGCATGTTTCCCAAAGAAAGTTGGCTGGAGAACAGAGCAGCTCCTTGCCTGTGCTTTAAAACCTTGACATCAGGAAGGGGAGATAATGTGTGTACCATGTCTTAAACCTTATTTCATAACTGCTCATTCTATTCAGATAAGATCAGTGATACTTGATACCAGTGGCAATTTTAGCATGTAGATATTGATGGGGCAAACTATAAAAAATGTTTTTAGATGCATGCCAGCAAAGCCACTACACAACACAACACTAAACAATACATTAATTGCACTATAACGGTGACAAACGGTGCCCACAAACTGTTAGGGTCTACATAAAGCTGTCCCAACAGCAGAGCTTTCTTTTCAGCACAATGGAGTGAATCCTTACCACTGCTACACCTGGCTATCAGCGGAGCCTTGTCTGCCAGTGAAACAGTTCATGCAGCTTCATTTACTGCTTTTTTAAAGAACGACTGATATGGCTGACTTGCTTAAACAAATGTGGTTTCTACTGACAATTGATGAACTATGGCATAAGAGAACAATGAGCGGATAGGAGGCAATCCGTAATTTCGATTAAGACATTAATGAGCGAGCAAAGGCGGACGTAGTCAATATAACTATTTGTTCAGCACTTTTGTAATGTTCAGCGACAGAATTCAGAACATGGGCCGTTCTTACAGTATTCTCCCTGTACACCAAGTCAGAACCGTAGGAGAAATAAAGGGGGCATATAAGCAGACAATGAAAGCTCTTACAATATTTGATGATGACATTTCTCTAAAACAGGCTATAGGCTACATGTGCACCACCAAGTCAGAACAGTAAGCTAAGTTATGAGGGGGAAAGGGACCAAATTATTAGGGTGTGGAACATGGGCTACTAACAGCTTACTACACAACATACACTTAGTATTACTTTCTTAGCTACATCATACACATCTCCCTGGCATATTACATCATTTACGCAACAGCATACAATACATTTTTGGACTCACCATTGTTGTGCTGTGCACACTTGAACAGGATGGTGGCGCAGCGGTCCTTCTTGTGGGCAAAGTTTGTCATTAAACTTTGTTATCAAAGTCTGGCATTCTCTGGATTTATGGTGCTTTCAAAACAACTGGGAAAAAAAACAAGGTTGAATCATGACGTCAGTGATCTTCAGGTCGGAGCTCTAGAAAGAGGCCTGAGTTCCCGACTTGTAATTACGAGTTGGATGACTGTTCAAAACGTATTTTCCCAGTCGGAGCTCATTCTTTCCAGAGTTCCCAGTTGTCTTGAACTCACTGAAGTCTGAGATTTCCCAGTTCCGAGTTTCAAGTTGTTCTGAACGCGGCAGACGTCATGCTGGATTGACAGCATGGCTAATGTTGAGTGTTTATCCTTTTAAGCTTGGAAAATAGACCCTTAAACCCAGACTTGGGACCACACACACACTCCACTGAATATCAGGCTAGTGATTGCTTTGCAATGCTTGCAGTTAGCCACTGATTCCTTCCAAACCACTCATTGTTGTGTAATGTTTATGTCCAATGGTTTCCAGTTGTTTGAACGCGGCAGACGTCATGCTGGATTGACAGCAGGCCAAGGTATTCAACCTTTTCTGGCCCATGGTGTTGCGTGTGAATGTTTATCAATCAAATGTATTTATAAAGCCCTTTTTACATCAGCAGATGTCACAAAGTGCTATACAGAAACCCAGCCTAAAACCCCAAACAGCAAGCAATGCAAATGTAGAAGTGCGGTGGATAGGAAAAACTCCCTAGAAAGGCAGGAACCTAGGATGAAGCCTAGAGAGGAACCAGGCTCTGTGGGGTGGCCAGTCCTCTTCTGGCTGTGCCGGGTGGAGATTATAAGAGTACATGGCCATTAAGGCCAGATTGTTCTTCAAGATGATATACTTTTAAGTTTGGAAAAGAGGCCCTTAAACCCAAACTTGGACCACACACCCTCTCCACCAAATAGCAGACAGGGGAAGCAAAATAGTGATTGTTTTGCAACGCTTGCATTTAGCCATTGATTCCTTCCAAACTACTCATTGTTGAATTTGCGATTTCCAACTTGTTGTGTAATGTTTATGTTCAATGGCCAATGAGCACTGATACGTTTTATCTATAATTTCTCTTCATATGACAAGGATTGAAAAGGATTTGCCAGTAGATTGTCGACGTGATTCATGATGATGACTGCGTGTCTAGCTTGCTATCTAAGATTTGTATCTGTGGTCAATGACCTTTAGCCTTCTTGGATGGGCACTTCTAATGTAAATCTATGGCAGCACCCAAGGGGGCTTGAACTGCCTAGCTCTCCCTGTAGATTCTGCGGTGACGTAGTTTCCCCATGAGTGACAGAACACTGAGCCAATCACGACAAAACTAGAGAAGATTACTAACACTTACGCTCTGTATTTTCCGCTAGCTGCCCCTCCACCACAGAAAGCACTGAGCTAGGCTGAAACACCTGCATTTTGGAGCTGCCTTACTCAAGAAAGCAAAACGTAATTAAATGTTTTGTAAATTTGTTTGCAAAGTGATATCTGACACGTATTAATGCCAAAATAACATGCAAAACAGGCAACAACAACAAAAAAATATTTTAGTTTTATTTAGTTTTGTTAGCTAAACAGGTGGGCTCTGCCCCACCTGCCCTGAATGATGGGTCGCCACTGCTTGATACTGCTATCAGACATATCAGAGCATACAGCATTCGCTGACATAATTGACAGTTTGAACTCAGCTTTGTCTCAGGTTTGATTCTCCAGTGTTGAATAGACTGTTCCCGACACTTCTTTGCCAAGGCTCGTCTGAGGCAGCTGCTCATGTGTTGCAGTTGCACGCTCAAGATCCTCCGTGGAGATTTGAACCACCAAGGGAGACTAGGTGGGGAAAACAGTTGTCTTTGGAGTTGACGCAGAAATACATAAAATGTATGACTCCATGTAATCCAATAAATGTATGACTCCATGTGTAGCCAACCATTTAGAGATGCTAAATGCGCTTATCTGGCTGACTGGAAATGTCCTCTGGCTCATCATGTTCTTTGGTAATGAAAATTAAGCGATATTATATTAACAGGTGTAGGCCTAATATCAAGTTCGACACCTCTCAGAAAGCATTAGAGCCTGTGATAAAACATTTTTTTGCATAATATAGTTTCAATAAGTTCTAACGGTTTCCTACTAGGACTAGTCCTACTTCCCAAACATCCCTTCACACCACCCAACACTACAATTATCAAAGGCCAATGAAATTATCAATTAATCCAATAAAATTAGAAAACAAAGGATATTTGGAAGACATTCATGATCGTATTTGATATTATGATTCTTATTAGGTTATTTGCATCACTGGCTAAGATATATTTTTGATAAATCAACAATAGCCAACTGAATTGTGTTAGGCTAAATGCCACGTTATAAACTGGGTGGTTCGAGCCCTGAATGCTGATTGGCTGACAGCCATGGTATATCAGACCGAATACCACAGGTATTACAAAACATTTATTTGTACTACTTTTATTACGTTGGTAACCAGTTTATAATAGCAATAAGGCACCTCTGGGGTTTGTGATATATGGCCAATATACCACGGCTAAGGGCTTTGTCCAGGCACGCCGTGTTGCGTCGTGCATAAGAACAGCCCTTAGCCATGGTATATTGGCAGTGGTGTAAAGTACTTAAGTAAAAATACTTGAAAGTACTACTTAAGTAGTTTTTTGGGGTATCTGTACTTTTCTTTATTATTTCTATTTTTGACAACTTTTACTTCACTACATTCCTAAAGAAAATTATGTACTTTTTACTCCATACATTTTCCCTGACACCCAAAAGTACTCGTTACATTTTGAATGCTTAGCAGGACAGGAAAATTGTCTAATTCACACACTTATCAAGAGAACATCCCTGGTCATCCCTACTGCCTCTGATCTGGTGGACTCACTCAACACATGCGTCGTTTGTAAATTATGTCTGAGTGTTAGAGCATGCCCCCGGCTATCCGTAAATAAATAAAAAACAAGAAAAATGATGCCGTCTGGTTTGCTTTATATAAGGAATTTGAAAATATTTATACTTTTACTCAGTGGTGTAAAGTACTTAAGGTAAACTACTTTAAAGTACTACTTAAGTAGTTTTTTGGGGTAACTGTACTTTACTTTACTATTTATATTTTGCAAACTTTTACTTTTACTTCACTACATTCCTAGAGAAAATAATGTACTTTTTACTCCATACATTTTCCCTGACACCCAAAAGTACTTGTTACATTTTGACTGGAAAAATTGTCCAATTCACACACTTATCAAGAGAACATCCCTGGTCATCCCTACTGCCTCTGATCTGGCAGACTCATTAAACACAAATGCTTCTGTAACGATCCCGGCAGTCTGAGTCGGGTCCTGTCTGGTGACTAGTTTTTCTGTTCGTGATCTCCAGTTTCCCGAGGGTTCGGGAACGCTCCGGGGAGCTCTCTTGATTTCCGCACCTGCATCCCATCAGCAATCTGCACACCTGGTCCTGATCATCACCCTTCTTAGGCTCTGGCCTAACATCCATTCCCTGCCGGATCGTTAGCCATGAACAGTAGGTTTACCAGAGTATCAGTCTTAGAGCCTAGCGTTAGTTTTGTTGTTTTTGCACCTTGTTGGTTTGTTGCTTACTTACCCCCGTTTTGTTCCATCTGCAGTCACCCGTCCGGAACCTTCATCCAACCTCTGCTTGGTGGTCGGCGGCTGCCGACCCAGGATGGGATCAACCACTGCACCCCCAACAACTAATCAACGCCGCCCGCTCTGTTCCCTGGATTATTCAGCATCACTCTTGAATTTGTAATAAACACTCACCTTCGTTTCAACTTACCTTGTCCTGGTCTGCTTCTGGGTTCTGGCTTAGCAACTCGTGACAGAACGATCCGGCCAGTAATGAACCCAGCGGACCTGGACTCTGTTCGCCATGCCATTACCCAGCAGGAGAAGATGTTGGGCCATCATAGCACGGTACTACAGGAGATCGCGTTGTCAGTTCGGAACCTTTCTACCGGTCTGACGGAGGTCCAGAACCAACGCAAGTGTCCGGTGGAGGATCCACTACCGGTTTCACCCATCTCGCCTGCCGCTTCTGAAGCTGTGTCCTTCCGTGAGCCCAAGGTTCCGACGCCGGATAAATATGAGGGGGAGCTGGGAAGATGCCGTTCCTTCCTTATGCAGTGTGGATTAGTGTTCGATCTACAGCCCTACTCTTATGCCACAGACAAGGCTAGGATAGCCTTTGTGATTGAGTTGCTGCGTGGTCGAGCGCTGGAGTGGGCTTCAGCCGTTTGGGAACGACAGGATCCCTGCATGGCTTCATACCAGGGGTTCACGGCCGAGATGAGGAAGCTCTTCGACCATTCCGTCCGAGGGAGGGACGCAGCTAGGCGCCTGTTTTCGCTTCGCCAAGGAACTCGCAGCGTGGCCGACTTCGTGATCGAGTTCAAGACGTTGGCTGTGGAGAGTGGGTGGAATGAGGAGGCTCTGCAAGCGGCCTTTTACCAGGGTCTGTCGGAGCAGCTCAAGGATGAGTTGATCTCCTATCCGGAGCCTAGTGACCTGGACAGCTTGGTAGCCTTGTCTATTCGGGTGGATAATCGAGTCCGAGAGCGAAGGAGGGAGAAGCAATGGGTTCCGTCCAACCGATCAGCTTCTCAGGTTCCAGTCGGGTCGTCAAACTGCGCGGCTCGCTAAAGTTGGGAGGACTTTTAGCGAGCCAGTTTCGACCTCTCAATACCTCTGTCAGACCCCGTTTCCCGGCTACCCTTATGAACAGGAATCAGAGCTTAGCGATTAACGCTTTTATCGATTCAGGTGCCGATGGAAGCTTTCTAGATGCCGAGTTGGTGGAACAGCTGGGGCTTTCCAAGGAGCAATTGCCGGAAGCCATTGAAGCTACCACTCTGAACGGCAGTAGTCTGGCACGTATCACGATGAGGACTGAACCGGTTAAGATGCGGTTGTCGGGGAATCATTCTGAGATGATTTCATTCTTCATTCTGCCGTCTTCCCATGTTCCTCTGGTCCTTGGATACCCCTGGCTGAAGGAACACAATCCCACGTTCGATTGGGTGACGGGCAAGGTAACGAGTTGGAGCCTTGATTGTCATGCTAACTGTCTCAAGACTGCCTGCCCCCATTCGGTTCCCAGTCAGGTGATTGAGGCTAAACCCCCAGATTTGTCCCTGGTTCCCGAGACATATCACGATTTGGGGGAAGTGTTCAGTAAGCAGAAGGCTCTGTCACTCCCTCCCCACCGACCATATGATTGTGCCATCAACCTGTTCCCTGGAGCTGTCTACCCCAAGGGAAGGTTATACAGTATCTCCCGACCTGAACGTGAGGCTTTGGAGACCTACATCAAGGAGTCCCTAGCTGCTGGTCTCGTTCGTCCCTCGTCATCACCCCTGGGGGCAGGATTCTTCTTTGTGGGTAAGAAGGATGGCTCTCTTCGACCGTGTATTGATTATCGGGGGTTGAATGACATCACGGTCAAGAACAAGTATCCCCTGCCCTTGATGAGTTCTGCCTTCGACTCCTTACAGGGTGCTACGGTGTTCACCAAGCTAGACCTACGCAATGCGTATCACATGGTCCGGATCAGAGAGGGGGACGAGTGGTTGACGGGTTTCAATACACCGATGGGTCACTTCGAGTATCAGGTGATGCCGTTTGGACTGACCAATGCTCCAGCGGTATTCCAGAGTATGGTGAACGACGTCCTGAGAGATATGATCGGTCTCTTTGTGTTTGTTTACCTGGATGACATTCTGATCTTCTCGAAGGAACCTTCCGACCACGTCCAGCATGTCCGGCAGGTTCTGCAGCGATTGTTGGAGAATCGCCTGTTCGTGAAGGCCGAGAAGTGCGAGTTTCACGCCCACACGACATCCTTTCTCGGGTACATCATCTCCAGGGGAGAGATTAGGATGGACCAGGAGAAGGTTAGAGCGGTTCTGGAATGGGCCCAGCCCGGTACGAGATTGCAGCTCCAGAGATTTTTGGGGTTTGCGAATTTCTACCGCAGATTCATCCGGGATTACAGCCGTGTGGCCGCTCCGTTAACTGCCTTGACTTCCAGTATCAGGACCTTCAAGTGGAATCCGGAGGCGGATCGAGCGTTTCTGGATTTGAAGAGGCGATTCACCAACGCACCGATTCTCTCTCAACCGGACACGGCCCGTCAGTTCGTCGTTGAAGTGGACGCGTCTGATGTGGGAGTTGGCGCCATCCTGTCGCAGCGATGCTCCACGGACAGTAAACTCCATCCCTGCGCCTACTACCTCGTCGCCTTTCGCCTGCGGAGAGGAATTACGATGTGGGTAACCGGGAGCTTCTCGCGGTGAAACTTGCCTTGGAGGAGTGGCGCCACTGGTTGGAGGGCGGAGCAACCGTTTATTGTCTGGACTGACCACAAGAATCTTGCTTACGTGCAATCGGCTAAACGCCTCAACTCCCGTCAGGCCAGGTGGGCGTTGTTTTTCGGACGATTCAAGTTTTCCCTGACGTTCCGACCTGGATCTAAGAACGGCAAGGCGGACGCCTTGTCCCGGATGTTCTCCAAGACGGAGGAGAGTGGGTCCAAGACCGAGACAATTCTCCCCCGGAACTGCGTCGTGGGAGCAGTTATGTGGAAGATTGAGGAGGAGGTGCTGGCGGCCCTTCGGACTCAGCCCGGTCCCGGTAACGGTCCACCCGGTCGGTTGTTTGTGCCCGAGTCGGTTCGTCCTGCTGTCCTCAAATGGTCCCACGCCAGCAAGATGGCTTGTCACCCTGGCGTGGCTCGGACAATGGCGTTTCTTCGCAGACGTTTTTGGTGGCCTGCCATGGCCGAGGATACTCGGGGTTTTGTTGCTGCCTGTCCAGTGTGTGCGCAGAATAAGAGTACCAATCGGCCCAGCTCTGGACTACTTCACCCCCCTTCCTATTCCCCGGCGACCATGGTCGCATCTGGCCCTGGACTTCGTCACTGGGTTGCCCGCTTCTGAGGGGAACACGGTCGTTCTGACTATCGTGGACAGATTCAGCAAGTTCGCCCACTTTGTGCCAATTGCCAAGCTTCCCTCTGCCTCGGAGACGTCCGAGATCCTGGTTAGGGAGGTTTTCAGGGTCCACGGTTTGCCCAGTGATATCGTTTCCGACCGTGGCCCTCAGTTTACCTCTGCTGTCTGGAAGTCCTTCTGTTTGGCCATTGGAGCTACAGTCAGTCTCACATCTGGTTTTCACCCCCAATCCAATGGTCAGGCGGAGAGAGCCAACCAGAAGATGGAATCCACGCTACGCTGCCTGGTCTCTTCCAACCCCACCTCCTGGGTCTCTCAGTTGCCTTGGGTTGAGTATGCCCACAATACTCTCCCTACATCTGCCACTGGGATGTCTCCCTTCCAGTGCCTGTATGGCTACCAACCTCCCCTGTTCCCTTCTCAGGAGAAGGAGCTCTCAGTGCCTTCTGTTCAGGCCCATATTCGTCGTTGCCACCGGACCTGGCATCGGGCCAGAAAGGCACTCCTTAGAGTTTCGGACCGGTATCAGCTCCAGGCGAATCGTCGCCGGATCCCCGCTCCCACCTATTCCATCGGAGATAGGGTCTGGTTGGCCACACGGGATCTTCCGTTACGGACTGAGTCTAGGAAGTTGTTACCGAAGTTCATTGGTCCGTTTGTGGTGGAGAAGGTGATCAATCCGGTGGCAGTTCGACTCAAACTCCCGAGGACGCTCAGAGTCCATCCCACCTTTCATGTCTCCTGCCTCAAGCCTGTTTTCCTCAGTCCTCTGTTGCCTCCTCCGCCTCCTCCTCCTCCTCCTCGGATGATCGGAGGTGGTCCTGCCTACACGGTGCGTCGCATCATGGATTCCAGACGGCGGGGCCGGGGTTTCCAGTATCTCGTGGACTGGGAGGGGTATGGTCCTGAAGAGAGGAGTTGGATTCCGCGGCGACAGGTCCTAGATGCTGACCTCATCAGTGACTTCTACCGCCTCCATCCTGGCGCTCCGGGGAGTCCGCCCGGTGGCGTTCGTCGGAGGGGGGGTACTGTAACGATCCCGGCAGTCTGAGTCGGGTCCTGTCTGGTGACTAGTTTTTCTGTTCGTGATCTCCAGTTTCCCGAGGGTTCGGGAACGCTCCGGGGAGCTCTCTTGATTTCTGCACCTGCATCCCATCAGCAATCTGCACACCTGGTCCTGATCATCACCCTTCTTAGGCTCTGGCCTAACATCCATTCCCTGCCGGATCGTTAGCCATGAACAGTAGGTTTACCAGAGTATCAGTCTTAGAGCCTAGCGTTAGTTTTGTTGTTTTTGCACCTTGTTGGTTTGTTGCTTACTTACCCCCGTTTTGTTCCATCTGCAGTCACCCGTCCGGAACCTTCATCCAACCTCTGCTTGGTGGTCGGCGGCTGCCGACCCAGGATGGGATCAACCACTGCACCCCCAACAACTAATCAACGCCGCCCGCTCTGTTCCCTGGATTATTCAGCATCACTCTTGAATTTGTAATAAACACTCACCTTCGTTTCAACTTACCTTGTCCTGGTCTGCTTCTGGGTTCTGGCTTAGCAACTCGTGACAGCTTCGTTTGTAAATTATGTCTGAGTGTTGGAGTGTGCCCCTGGCTATCCGTCAATAAAAATTAAAATTAAATTGTGCCATCTGGTTTGTTTAATATAAGGAATTTGAAATGATTTGTACTTTTACTTTTGATACTTAAGTACAGTTTAGCAATTCCATTTACTTTTGATACTTAAGTATATTTAAACTCAAGTAGTATTTTACTGGGTGACTTTCACTTTTACTTGAGTCATTTTCTATTAAGGTATCTTTATGTTTACTAAAGTATGAAAATTGGGTACTTTTTCCACCACAGTATATCGGCCATATACCACACCTCCTCTGGCCTTATTGCTTAATTATACACTGTGTGGTTTGAGCCCTGAATGCTGATTGGCTGACTGCCGTGGTATATCAGACCATATACCAGGGGTATGACAAAATATTTATTTTAACTGCTCTAATTATGTTTGCAACCAGTTAATAATAGCAATAATTGCCAATATACCACACCCCCTCGGGCCTTATTGCTTAAGTATAGTAGGTCATCACACTTTCACTTTTGTGAGTTACTTTTATCTGAACTGCAGACTCCCTGGGCTATGAACCCTGCGCACTTGAATGTAAAAAAACAAAAACAAAATATTGAGCGGTACAAAAGAATGATTGAGCGATCAATGGCAAACCACAGAATCCCCTGTTCTATTTGGCCAATCGTTGCGCATCCTGGGCGGGGTTTGTAGCTCCGCTGGAAATGTGTTTTTTTCTTCGCTCTCGCAAGCAGGAGAGAGAGAATCCCAAAAATGACATCCAGATTGCAAGGGGAGCAGAGCAGAGGGTGAGTGAGAGAGAGACTGATAGAGAGAAAGAAAGAAAGAACTCAACAACCCGTTCAGTTTCAGAGAGAGAACAGAGAACATCAGCCAGCGCATGTTTTATTTTACAGCTTCATACTCGGCATCTTGTGGACTATTCCGACTTTAGAAATGTAGTTGGATACAAAGAAAACCTGGGAAGAATACACCAATGTGTTTTTGAAAACCAAAGCGTTAGCATAAACGTTTCCTGTTTCTTGACAACGTAGTAGAACGGAAAACCCCTTGGTTTGAACCCTGTGCTCCTCTCTCCAGTTTTGTGAAGATCACTGTCTGCTACAATCCAACGGTCAAGATGTGTGACCTGATGCCAGCTTCTCAACCTGCTGAAAAAATCGGCAAAATGAAAAAGTTGCGAAGAACTTTGTCAGAGAGCTTCAGTCGCATAGGTAAGTAGCCTACCCCTACTGTAGCGGTTATAGTGCAACAATGTAAAGCCTATCGCAGTACTAACGGTAATGGAAAACGGTGATGTAGCCTAGGGAACTATTATAATAATTTCCACTCCAGCTAGTCGGGACGATAGCGGAATTTCACTATTTTACAAAAAGCTGTCAAAAAAACAAAAAGAAATAGCGGTGGCACTCACTTTTACAACATTAAGATTATGCATTATGGCTTGTGTTGCTGCCATTCAACACATTGTTACACTGTGACCGTGAATGACATTAGCCAGAGTGCATTCTAAATACATGGCTATGATATTAGCTATGTGAATATTGTAAATGGGTAGTTCATGTTGAGTGTTATCATTACTGCCATATAACAAATCTGGGAATTGCCGATGTGCTTATTGTAGAACTGGAAGAAGCTTGCTATCCAAATGGCCCGCGTGCGTAAACCCAGGCATCTAAGCAGTTACACACACTGCATCTCTCTCTCTCTCTCTCTCTCTCTCTCTCTCTCTCTCTCTCTCTCATCCGCGTGTGATTCTGTACGGTTTGGTGCATTAAAGGCACACCAAATATCACTCACTATGTAGACGACTGCTATATATTCCCCCCTGCCCCCCAAATGAACTGCTCAGATGCAGTCTACAACAAGAAGAGGGAACATTTACCAATATGGGTCGAATCTAAGGCTGCATGAAAAAAAGGTCGGCATTGACTTTTCTGCTGCATGGATTGTCCTTGTCCATAATTATTGGTCACTGTTGCTGCTGATATCTGCATCAGCGCATCAACGTGGGGCACCGCACTATATAGGCATTGATTGATCACTCACTGTCTGTCTGTGTTTCACGGACGGTTTAACAAAGAGCATTACATCATAGTTTGAGAAGTTGGGCTTCTTGTAACCAAGTCATAGTGCTACATCCTTACTATATACCAGTATATTTTATTATTTCCATACATGTCCTAAAAAAACGCTCACACTCAATGTCACATCATAGTTCAGCCTGGTCTCATAGACTAGATGTAACATAATAAACTTAAATCCGGGACCTCAAATTAGTATGATAAGTAACCTTTGGTATGGTTACATAAGACAGATGGTTACTTAAGGCAAAAACAAAAGTAGGGTGGTTGGTCTGGGTGGAAAGGTTGCGAGTTCGAATCTCATCACGGACAACTTTAGAATTTTAGCTAATTAGCAACTTTGCAACTACTTACTACTTTTAGTTACTTTGCAACTACTTAGCATGTTAGCTAACCCTTCACCTAACCCTAATACTAACCTTAACCATTTTAGTCAACCCTTCCCCTAACCCTAACCTTAATCCTTTAACTCCTAAACTTAACTCTAACCTTAACCCTAACCCCTAGCCTAGCTAACATTTTCCAGCTAGCTAATGTTAGCTACCTAGCCAGAATTCGCAACATATCATACGTTTTGCAAAATCGTAACTTATAGTATGTTTTCGCAAATTCGTAACATATTGTATGTTTTACAAATTCGTAGCATATAATATGAATTGTAATTCGTAACATATCAAACGGAATGGGTGATGGACATCCTCAAGTTAATACAGATCATACGAAACGTAACATATCATACTAAATGGAATGTCTTTGATTTAAGTACAGAATAATATGAAATACTCTGACACCAGGTTGCACAGTTTGGAATATGATGTGGGACCCAGATTGTAGGTTATTTATCCTACCTTGCTATTCCAGGCTAGGCTACCACCTTGCATGTCGGTTGCCAACTGTTCTAAGGCCATGTACAGTAGGATCTGCAAACTCACAACTCCATCCTTGTCTTTTGACTGTTACTGTGTATTTCCAGTACATCACAATGACAGTGCAGCCTTCTGATTTTAGCTGAGGTGAGCTGGGATGAGACTGTTGGCCTACTTCAGGGATCATCAACTAGATTCAGCTGCGGGCCAATTTTTTCTTGAGCGGATGGTCAGGGGACCGGAACATAATTACATACACTGTATATCTCTATTATGCGTGGGAATACTTTGGAACCGATTTCCAAAATTAAAATCACTTGGAGCTGATTTGCTGGTATTTTTACAGTCTTTTATGTCCAACAATAATAATAATAATAAAAAAACATATGCATTTCTTTTTTTTTATCACCAATGGGCTGCCAGCTGGGGAACCCTGGCCTATTGTATATGTTACTTTGTCACCATAAATAATAACTTGGTTTACTGTTGAATAATGAAGATATATATCCCACGTGGATGAAACGTGGCATTGTTTGTTGTCTTCGTTTGGAAAGAGAATGGCATGGATTTTATTTGAGCTTGTTCCTCCGCCTACAAATACACGTTCATCCCATAAGATGGAATGCAAATGTAGCCCAACTGAGTGATTTAAGGGGGTTGGTTTGTTGTAGTTTCAGGGGGGGATGTGTTTCATGTAGGATTTAAAGGAAAAACAGAGGAAGTGATGTGCTGGTTTGGTTTTCTGAAGTGTTCGGGTATTTGTTTTTCTTCTTTACTTTCGAGTGAAGTTGGGCAAAAACTGTCTCCCTGTTTTCTCTCTTAATGTTGAACGACTCCCACACAGTTCTCTCCTTGATGATCAGAAATGCAGTTGATGTAGGCTATTCTTTGTTTTCTTTGCTCCTCCTCTGTTACCGTGTTATAACACAGTGACTTGTAGACAGTATCTTATATTTATGTTCTAGAATACGAGTCCATGTTTAGTTCTGTTTTGGTAATGTTTAATATGTCAGACTTGTATGTGAATGAGTGTTCAAACTAAATAACAATTCTACAGAGTCTTGTGTATTGACTCGAGTCCCCATGTAATGAAGTTGTAATGATGCTGTTGTGTTTTCTACGTTGAGGAAATTCTCCTCTCCTCTATGTGTCTATGTGTTCTCTGAAGAGAAAGATGACATTTTATGGCTCAGCGGCTAGATGACTCTGCTTCAAAACAATGCCATTGACATGAATAAGTCATTTTACATCTAGGCCAAACAAAATACTGTTACTACCATCTGTAACTTCCCCTTTCTCATTGTAGCAGATTAATTGTGATACCCTCCTATCAGATAATAATTATTGACTTCATTATGAGACATTTGTAATTAAAAATATATTTATTAGGCTATGTTTACGAAAAGCATTTTTCAGCACTCCTCCCAGGCAATATGGATTGATATGTCTTTCACAGTTAAAAACAAAGCTATCAAGATAAGAGCTGGTTGGCACTGAATGGCCCATACAGTACATCTAGCTGTCAAGTAGGAAACAATCACACCGGCAACACAGTATTGTTTACCTTCGTTTTCATAAATACGAAGGATATTGCTGTCAAATGCAATCACTATGACTTCCTGTAATTATAATTATAGTGGAGAGAGAAAACAAGAGCTCATCAGTCACAACAATGGGCTGCTAATGTTGTGTTGCTCTCTCCCTGCCACACCTGGGTTAACATTTTATTTGAAATCTTTCAAAATAACTTTTAGCGTGTGCTTAAGCCTGCCTAGAATGTCATTTGGGTGGGGTGTGCACTTTTGGGACTATTCTATAGGTTCCGTTACACCAGGCAAGATCAATCAAGCACAGCTAAAGTATATTTAAAGATTTAAAATACTATTTGAAGTCAAACCAGGTGTGTTCCCGGCCATTCACTAGTCTACTAATGATGATGCAGTGTCTGGAAGGTCAGTCTAATAAAGCACAGACAAACTCTTCTTCTAAACGCTGCCAGTATCGGATCATGTTGATTGACCTCTGACTGTCTGCCAGAGCGTCTGCCTTAATGAAGGAAGCATAATGAATCTATCTCACACGAATAGGAAATCAGGACAGAATTACAGGGCTGTGTGTGTGTGTGTGTGTGTGTGTTATGAGTGAGTGCACACTGTGGTTGTAGTCACTGTTTTTGTTCCCTGTTCAAAAGACGTCAATGTGAGCCTGATTTTCCTCTTCTTCTCTCTTTTCTCCTTTCAGCTTTCAAGAAAGAGGACAGTGGCTTTGATGAGGTGAGTTCAAAATGAGTTAAATTTGGACAGCTGGTGAAATGATTGGCCCATTTTTCAGTGCAATGCAACAGTGTTTGATGGTAATGCTCATTGTGTTTATTGTGTGGTATCATGGATTGAATTCATAGACAGACAATACTGGTGTTATGTAGTGCAGTAGTTTATTTCTATGAACTGTACTCAGTCAGTAGATTGCTTTGTAATGTATTCATGTGTACTGCATCAGGGCTGTCCTATCATCTCTGTAGTCCTAGTCCTCTGGGCCAGTGTTTGTCACTAGGAAGCCATCCAGACACATTATTCTGTGGACAGAGAAACGAACATCAGAATGATGAAGGTATTAGACAATGTTTTCCCAATGTATAACAATGCTGCATGCGTGTGTATGCGTGTGTGTGTGCTTGCATGCGCGTGTGTGTTGATGAGGAAGCCGATAAGGCCGTAGACACTAGGATATAAATGTTAAATGCGTTGGCAGGGAAATTCTGCTTGATTGCTCTTTTGAGTTGAAGAAACATAGATTTTTTTCACAAGCCCTCAATGCGGTGCTTTAGATTGGTATCTAAAGAGATGTCCTTGGTGAAAGATAAGGCTTAACTCCTGTGGTCTCTAAGCCTTTCCCTTTTCCAGTTGGAAATTAAAGTACACAATTATCTTTTTGGTTTCTGTCATGGTAGGACACAGATGTAATATTGGTGGAGTTTGTTTTACATGGCCCGGTGCCCCGGATGAGCAGTGTTTGCTCATTCCATTGGTCCTTAAGTGAAACCTCCACCCACCCACCCAGGGCACCGGGCAATGCAAAACAAACTCCACCAATATTACATATGTGTCCTACCATGACAGAAACCAAAAAGATAATTTCATATTATCGTTATTATTTCATATTAAATCCAAATTCTGCGTCTCCTTCTTTTAAAAATAATATGCACACTAATACAGCAGCTCACTGTTTGCATGTCAGCATTTTTTTCCTACGACAACCGAGAAACGCAGGGCAGGATCAACTAGGGAATCATTATGTAATGTGAGCACCCACGTCCTGGGATTGAGGATGGAAGGAATGAAAGATTTGGTACAAGGAAATCAGGAAATGTGACCACATCCAAGTTGTTAAGATTTTAGAAGTCCTGTAGTGTATGCTCAGCATAACTGATTTTGTTTTTCTCATCTCTGGGGATGTCCCCTCCTCTCATGTCTAGCCCTACACAGCCATCATGTCCAGTACAGGGGTTATAAGAGTAATTGGCAATTACTCCATGCCCCTCTCTCTCCCTCTCTCTCCCTCTCTCTCTCTCTCTCTCTCTCTCTCTCTCTCTCTCTCTCTCTCTCTCTCTCTCTCTGTGTTCCACGGGACTGACTCACTCCCTCTGTCCTTCTCTTACCTTTCACTCTCTTTCTTTCTGAGGTCCAGGCCACGGGTTGGCATCTCTCTGAGGACTTTACGTAACACTGGCCTGGACTGGTGCTCACTGCCCTCTCTGTCTCTCTCTGTCTCTTTCTCCCTCACTCTATCCTTCTCCCTCTCTCCCTCTCACTACTGTGGCCACCTGTCAGTTCTGGTTAGGCCCAAATGAGCATCTCCTCTCCCTGCTTGTGTGTAGAGAAGCAGATCTCTAACCTACCTCTCACTTTGGTCTTTGACCCCTGGCGGACTTACCATTAGGCAGAAGAGGCAATTGCCTCAGGCCTCACATCATCAAGGGACCTCATGAGCTGGGCATAAAAATATATATATTAAAAAATATATATAATATTAAAAAGTTTATCTGCTTGAGCCCCCCCATGCGCCGCTCGAGGCAATAAAACCATCTCTACTAAACTAGAGATATCCACCGATGTCGGCCTTCTGCATCTGTGGCGGAAGGTGGCAGAGCTACAGTGGTGTTTGTCAGACCAGGAGACATTAGGGAACTCGGTACTGGGCCGAAAAATTAATGGAATTCTGCTGTAAAAATTATTATAATTTTTTGACTATCTTTTTTTTTCATGTATGAATCTGTCATTCAATGCTATGGGTTAATAGCAGTAAGGCCAAATTCAATGTTTCATCAATTCTTTTATTATTTTTTATTTTTATTTTATTTTTACACTTACAGGGGACCTAAAATTCAAAATCAAATAGCTACATTTTCCTTGGTATGAGCATCTTAAAACAGTTCCATATGTTAGCTTAGTAGTAGTCTCGCGTTGCCACACCGCCAAAATCGCCTCGCTGTATGGAGAATTTTGTATTGCAAAAACGGTTTGAATGGTCCGCTGGCGCCCAGCGGCAATATTTTGATTGGATGTTACTTTTCAAGAACCCTTCCCCACATGCCATTGGTGCCAGGTGTTATGTTCATCACTGTTTTCAGACGGAGAAGGACACATTTTACGGAGAGCTGGTCCATATGCTAGTTTGCAACATTGCAGAGAATGGAAAAAAACCAGGGGGGAAAACTGTTTTGTCAGAAGTGTGCTCTATACACAAAATCGACATACATCAACATATTTTGATGGGGTTTTAATCAGCGATTTCCTGGCCATCCTCAACATAGACTGTAAAAAGAATCACCAAGCACTGTTGTGCCTACGACACTAATTTAGTGAGCACTATTGGAGCTCTGCCCAAGCAAGGCATTTGATTGGTTTGACGTGTAGCGAGGCGTCACTGATTTACTTCCAGTCTCCGCCCCATTTTGCAATTTTTCTGCCATGAACCTGTATTAGGGAAGCCTGGTTCTCGACGAGGCTAGCTTAGTAGAAACCCAGCCCTGGGTGAAACAATACACGTCTTTAGGAAAAAGGCAGGTGCTGCTGATAATACTGCCATGGCAATAAAGATTATGGCATGTCATACTCTTTTTTTGACCAGACAGCATCAGATACATTGGCTACATATAGTAAGACAGAGGGGTGCTGTGTCGCTCGCCCGGATGCTTTCGCCGGTGAGATAGTTTCAGCCTCTTGCGAATTGAAGGAAAGTTGGTGGGTGCACAATGCACTGTTCGGATGCTGGAATTATTTTGGATGAACGTGCGAAGGTAACCTACTTTTTGAAGTGATTTGTTTGACAATCAGATGAAAACATCATGACTGGTTGTGTTCATGGCACATTAAAAGGTAATACAGACTGGCCTCAGACTGGGGCCTCCAAATCACTAAGCCCGCCCCTGGTTCTGACTGAGCTTTCTCTCTCTCTCTCTCTCTCTCTCTCTCTCTCTCTCTCTCTCTCTCTCTCTCTCTCTCTCTCTCTCTCTCTCTCTCTCTCTTCTTCATCTCTCTCTCTCTCTCTCTCACTCTCTTGTAATTTACTGTCTCTCTTTCCTACCTTCCCTCTCTCTTTCTCACTTTCCCCCTCGCTCGCTCTCTCTCTCTCTCTCTTTCACTCTTGTAATCTGCAGTCTCAGCTCTGTGGTTGCACTGAGGAAGTGATGATTCTCTTTTTAAGACTTTGCCATCACAGGGGCTTTGCATTATTTGTGTTGGCACTGGAGTCTGGCAGTATATAAAATGGCTGTATATCATTTTTTTATTTAACATTGGCACTGTGACTGGCCAATTTGCCATTAGTTATGTTTCCTGTGATAATGCTGATGAACATAGATTAGATATATATCGCCGCCACCAGTCCATTTTATGTTACTGAATAAGGGACTTTTGTGGTGAAATAATGTGAACTGGACCGTTCCAAGAAGCCGGTGCCCTGGGAAAAAGCCCGGACCATTGGCTCTAAATGGCCTCTGCCGCCAGGGAAAAAATTTAAGGAATTTGGGAAAGAAAAATAACAATTTCCTGTGCAGCTCCAGGGTGTCTCTGAGGGAGCAGTAAGGAGAGGAATTAGCCCGCGTGTGTTTGTGTCTTAAAGAAGGGCCCATTGTTTGCTACATTGTTCAACTGATGCCCATTCATCATGGGCAGAACACCACGAGTCTGATTAAAATGTACCCAGAGTAGCTAGCCTACTACACTGCCTGAAGAATTATCAACAGTACCCTGTTAGTTTGTCTTGATATAAAATTGTTGCTCCAAGGTAATGTGACTGTATCTGGCACAGAAAGGGATATCATCTGATCATAACTCCCAGAGAAAGAGACCAGTCATCCACAGCAGTCTTGTTCCCCCTCTCTCCTCTTACCAGACGCTCTTATCCAGAGCAACTTACAGTTAGTGAGTGCATACATTATTATTAAATTTTTTCATACTGGCCCCCCATGGGAATCAAACGCCATGCTCTACCAACTGAGCTACATCCCTGCCGGCCATTCCCTCCCCTACCCTGGATGAATTGTGCACCGCCCCATGGGTCTCCCGGTCGCAGCCGGCTACGACAGAGCCTGGATTCGAACCAGGATCTCTAGTGGCACAGCTAGCACTGCGATGCAGTGCCTTAGACCACTGCACCACTCTTCTCTCTGTCCCTCTCTCCTCTTCTCTCTGTCCCTCTCTCCTCTTCTCTCTGTCCCTCTCTCCTCTTCTCTCTGTCCTTTCTTCCCGTCTTTCTGTCCCTCTCTCTCTCTTTCTCCTTGCCCCCCTCTCCTAGTGGAAACCCAGGCGCTGTGCTATGCTGTATGGCCTGGCTGAATGTTAAATAACACTGCTGTGGGTTTGACTGTTCTTTTACAGAAGGCTGTTAGAGAACTCTGGGAGCCTGAAATACACACACACACACACACACACACACACACACACACACACACACACACACACACACACACACACACACACACACACACACACTGGATTGCTGAAATGGCCTCTACTTAAGAGGAAGTCTCAGGAGGCATCATGTTGAGCCATTAGTATGGGCAGAATGTAAAGGATGGCCTCTGTGTGTGTGTGTGTGTGTGTGTGTGTGTATGTGTGTGTGTGTGTGTGTGTGTGTGTGTGTGTGTGTGTGTGTGTGTGTGTGTGTGTGTGTGTGTGTGTGTGTGTGTGTGTGTGTGTGTGTGTGTGTGTGTGTGTGTGTGTGTGGTAGCATGCAGACGTCCTCAGCTGCTGCCCCATTAACTCAATCCAATTTGAGTTAACATGTAAGCCGAGTTCCATGAATGTCGCTTTGTCTTCACTTCACACAATGTATGCACACAGAGAAATGAAAATGTGTTGCAATGCAAACAATAACTTCTGTATAATGACAATTGCTAAATATTATTAGGTTAAAGCCAAGGTCTTCAATTATTTTTGGCTATTAATAATACTTTTCTCCTTCCTTATTTTCTCCTTTCTCTCTCTCTTCTGTCTCTGTCGCACGAGAACTTCATTATCTATTCTCAGCAGAATTGGAGTCTGGCACATTGAATAATTGCATGTGTTTGGTGTCAGGATCAGAAATTAATGCAATAAACATCCTCATCTATCACATTAAAGACTCCACCAATATTAGTGGAGAAGCCATTAAGACTGAACCGGATGGAAAATCTGTCATTTATTTCACAGGAAACAAATCACCTTTTGGTTTTTGGGAGTTATCTGAAGGTTTCATAAAGGGAGGAACATTGCTATGCTGTCATCATCGTCATCTGTGTCATCATCGTTTATGTCATCACTAGCAGTCAGTCACGTCTTGAATAGCAGTCTAGAATAGGCTGGAGTCATTCCTACAGCCTCCATGTCTTAGAATGTTAGCATGCCAAGGGCGGAGGGAGAGAAATGGCGAGAAGAGAGATGCCTGGAATAGTGAGTTTTTTCTTTGTCAGGGGATGGAGGGAGGGTTGGGTCACAGTTAAGCCCCAGTGAGGGACTGCTAGGTGGGGTAGGCAGGGGAGAGAGGAGGAGGAGGAGGGGGAGGGAGACAGAGAGGCGCTGTCACATATGTTCTGCTACGGTGATCCTCCGGGACGGACACAGCCCAGCAGAACACCCATATAGACCATGGATATTCTCTCTCTCTCTCTCTCTCTCTCTCTCTCTCTCTCTCTCTCTCTCTCTCTCTCTCTCTCTCTCTCTCTCTCTATCTATCTCTCTCTCTCTATATATATATGTATATATATATGCAATATATATATACTACCGTTCAAAGGTTTGGGGTCACTTCGAAATGTCCTTGTTTTCCATGAAAACATACATGAAATGAGTTTGAATAGGAAATATAGCAAAATGCATAGGAAATGTAGTCATTGACAAGGTTAGAAATAATTATTTTTAATTGAAATAATAATTGCTCCTACAACAGCTCAATAGGGTTGATATCCAGTGACTGTGCTGGCCACTCCATTATAGACAGAATACCAGCTGACTGCTTCTTTCCTAAATAGTTATTGCATAGTTTGGAGCTGTGCTTTGGGTCATTGTCCTGTTGTAGGGGGAAATTGGCTCCAATCAAGCGCCGTCCACAGGGTATGACATGGCGTTGCAAAATGGAGTGATAGCCTTCCTTCTTCAAGATCCCTTTTACCCTGTACAAATCTCCCACTCTACCACCACCAAAGCACCCCCAGACCATCACATTGCCTCCACCATGCTTGACAGATGGCATCAAGCACTCAAATTCTTGCATGGAATAGCCTTCATTTCTCAGAACAAGAATAGACTGACGAGTTCCAGAATAAAGTTATTTGTTTCTGGCCATTTTGAGGCTGTAATCAAACCCACAATTGGTGATGCTCCAGATACTTAACTAGTCTCAAGAAGGCCAGTTTTATTGCTCCTTTAATCAGCACAACAGTTTTCAGCTGTGCTAACATAATTGCAAAAGGGTTTTCTAATGATTAATTAGCCTTTTAAGATGATAAACTTGGATTAGCAAACACGTGCCATTGGAACACAGGACTGATGGTTGCTGATAATGGGCCTCTGTACGCCTATGTAGATATTCCATTAAAAATCTGCCGTTTCCAGCTACAATAGCCATTTACAACATTAACAATGTCGACACTGTATTTATGATCAATTTGATGTTATTTTAATGGATAATTTTTTTTGCTTTGACCCCAAACTTTTTAACGGTAGTGTATATATATTTATTTCTCTCTCTCTCTCTCTCTCTCTCTGTTGCTCCCTCTCTCTGACTCCATTGAACTCCAGGTCTTTACCATGACTTTAGCCTTGCTTTCTGTCTCAGAGCACAAATGTCTGTTGGCAGAAACTGGTTGGAATTACACTGGTGGTTAAGAGAGGAGAGGAGGAGGGGCAGCTGGAACATTGTGGATGTATTTAATATTCTTCCTGAGTTACATAGCCACAGAGGTGTGACAGTTTGTGTAGATTTTATTGGATGTCTATTTCACACCATTAGACTTTATTTAAGTAAAAAATGCTGTCAGAACCTGTTGCCATTGTCATATTGCATCTCGACCGGCATACATCCATCTGTTCTCCCACGAGCGCACACCTCTGTCTCTAAGCCAAGGTCAGTGGTGATTGTTATTCGGGTAAAACCCTTCCCATTGAGAATTCAACATGCTTAGAAAATGCAAGCTACAAACACCCCCTATTGATTTTTAGTAAAAATCTTCGTTGTTCGAAGTTCAATTAAAACAGCGTATTTTGATGACTTTGAAAAATCCAATCAATGTTCTACATTGATAACATGTCGGCACGGTAGCGTTGATTAGAGGGGTTGACTCACTGGTTCCTGCTTTCAGGTCCCATTGACTTTCATGTCCTATAATGTTGTTCAAGTAAATCTCCACATGAATTCCATAACTGTTGAGCTAGAAATGGGTGGAAAGGAAAAGTAAAGGCCATATCTGTGAGTAAATCAGGAGGAGAGATAAAAAGGTTTGACGAAAAAGAACGAGTAAGGGCCGTAGAGGCTAAGGAAGAGAGGAGAAGAGGAGGAGAGTACCAGGAGACCAGCAGTGGCCTTCGGTGTGAAACACCATGGTGTTGATTAGAACCTTCCTTCCCCTAACACTGATAACACATACACACACACACACGCACACTGATATCACACACAGCTGGCGCCCATGGCTTATCGATTCGCCTAGCGGTGTGATCGCCAATGTCACCCTTCCTGCCCCTGGATGTGTCTCAAGATTACCGTCCTCCCCATCCCCAAGCCCCAGGGTTCCCGTCCCCCCACGCCCCCCAGATAAGGGACAGGTTCAGAGGTCATTGGGAATCTAGATAATGTACCTCTCCCGGTGAGCATCACAATGGGCAACAACGCACGGCGAACGCTCTTTAATGTTATCGTCAAGGACTCAAATAAAATAATCAAAGATGACATGCATTGTCTTTCAGGATCACACCCTGTTATTCTGAGAGACCTGTCAGCTTGCAGAGGTGATGTTTCACTGCAGTCAGCACCGTTGTTGATGTCATATACTATAGTTCTATTGGGAGATTGTGGATCCTGTCACTGACAGATATACAGTACCAGTTAAACGTTTGGACACACCTACTCATTCAAGAGTTCTTCTTTATTTTGACTATTTTCTACATTGTAGAATAATAGTGAAGACATAAAAACTATGAAATAACACATATGGAATCATGGAGTAACCAAAAAAGTGTTATATTTGAGATTCTTCAAAGTAGCCACCCTTTGCCTTGATGACAGCTTTGCACACTCTAGGCATTCTCTCAACCAGCTTCATGAGGAATGGTTTTCCAACAGTCTTGAAGGAGTTCCCACATATACTGAGCACTTGTTGGCTGCTTTTCCTTCACTCTGCGGTCCAACTCATCCCAAACCATCTCAATTGGGTTGAGGTCGGGTGATTGTGGAGGCCAGGTCATCTGATGCAGCACTCCATCACTCTCCTTGTTGGTCAAATAGTCCTTACACAGCCTGGAGGTGTGTTGGGTCATTGTCCTGTTGAAAAACAAATGATAGTCCCACTAAGCCCAAACCAGATGGGATGGTGTATCGCTGCAGAATGCTGTGGTAGCCATGCTGGTTAAGTGTGCCTTGAATTCTAAATAAATCACAGACAGCGTCACCAGCAAAGTATCCCCACACCCTCACACCTCCTCCTCCATGCTTCACGGTGGGAACCACACATGCGGAGATCAAAAAACTAAAATTTGGACTCATCAGACCAAAGGACAGATTTCCACCGGTCTAATGTCCATTGCTTGTGTTTCTTGGCCCAAGCAAGTCTCTTCTTATTATTAGTGTCCTTTAGTAGTGGTTTCTTTGCAGCTATTCGAAAATGAAGGCCTGATTCACGCAGTCTCCTCTGAACAGAGGTAGCTTAGTGGGTAAGGTAGCTTAGTGGGTAAGAGCGTTGTGCCAGTAACCGAAAGGTCGCTGGTTCTAATCCCAGAGCCGACTTGGTGAAAAATCTGTCAATGTGCCCTTAAGCAAGGCACTTAACCCTAATTGCTCCTGTAAGTTGCTCTGGATAAGAGCGTCTGCTAAATGACAAAAAATGTAAGTTGAGATGTGTCTGTTACTTGAACTCTGTGAAGCATTTATTTGGGCTGCAATCTGAGGTGCAGTGAACTTATCCTCTGCAGCAGAGGTAACTCTTGGTCTTCCTTTCCTGTGGCGGTCCTCATGAGAGCCAGTTTCATCATAGCGCTTGATGGTTTTTGCGACTGCACTTGAAGAAACTTTCAAAGTTCTTGAAATTTTCCGGATTGACTGACCTTCATGTCTTGAAGTAATGATGGACTGTAGTTTCTCTTTGCTTATTTGAGCATTTTTTGCCATAATATGGACTTGGTATTTTACCGAATAGGGCTATCTTCTGTATACCACCCCTACCTTGTCACAAAACAACTGATTGGCTCAAACGCATTAAGAAGGAAAGAAATTCCACAACTTTTAAGAAGGCACACCTGTTAATTGAAATGCATTCCAGGTGACTACCTCATGAAGCTGGTTGAGAGAATGTCAAGAGTGTGCAAAGCTGTCATCAAGGCAAATGGTGGCTACTTTGAAGAATCTAAAATATAAATATATTTTGATTTGTTTAACAGTTTTTTGGTTACTACATGATTCCATATGTGTTATTTCATAGTTTTGATGTCTTCACTATTATTCTATAATGTAGAAAATAGTAAAAATAAAGAAAAACCCTGGAATGAGTAGGTGTGTCCAAACTTTTGACTGGTACTGTATATATTTCATATCTACCATTAATCTATAAGTAGGACTTTGAGCCATAAGTAGGACTGGAACCGCTATAACTTAAGCTGCAGATTAGAACAGGTAGGATCCATATGCTTTTAAATAGAGTAAAACCAAACCTGTGAGTTCTTACAGTGTGATCAGAGGACGACTGACGTCTCACTCATTTCTATGGTCTCTGTAGTTCCCGGGAGAGACAGATGATTCCCGAAGGTTTCTTCCCGTTCCGTACTGCACGGAATCATCCGGCTTTAATCACGGCAGGATTCCATTTCACACTTTTCGCTCACTGTGCTGCTAACCTTCCTCTCTGTAAGCTGCTTAGCCATACTATCAGACAGTGAATATCATTAAATAAAGTTTTAAGCCATGGTAGGAAGGGAACGATAAGTAAGGAATCTGAATGAGATTAGGTCGGAGTAGGTCAGGGGAATAGTTTCTGAAACCAGAAGCTACTCTCTCTGAGACGCTAGCTAGAGAATCCTCTTCTCAGTTTCTTTCACGACTGAGACATTTTAGGGGACATTTTGTTGGGTTGGAGTATGTCTCTCTGTGAGCCGGGGTGGATGTTTTCTAGAGGGTGTTCACCCACTGTCCTGTTGCACTGCGGAGGCGCTCAACGGTCTCTTCATTGTATACAGATATTCAAGGATGTGTGTGTGTGTGTGTGTGTGTGTATTTTCCTAGACAGGCAAGCTTTCGATGTTAGGTTATTTTAGGTTGTCTGTTTGTTGAGCTTTACACTTTGTGAGTCTGGTCCTCCTGAAATGCAGCAGACGTTGAGTTGACTTCACTCAGACATTAAGCAGATCCTACTCATATACACAACACACTCACACACTAACACACACACACACTCACACACACACACACCTACACACACTCACACACACTCTCTCACACACACACACACACACACTCACACAAACTGGGAATGTTGCTCCTAATTGCCCTCTCTCTTGTCCACTCCATTCCTCTTTACATTCTCTCTCTCTCTCTCTCTATCACTCTCTCTCTCTCTCTCTCTCTCTCTCTCTCTCTCTCTCTCTCTCTCTCTCTCTCTCTCTCTCTCTCTCTCTCTCTCTCTCTCTCTCTCTCTCTCCCTTGGTCTAACTCCATCTCTCTCTCTCTCTCTCTCTCTCTCTCTCTCTCCTCTCTCTGGTCTAACTCCATCTCTCTCTCTCTCTCTCTCTCTCTCTCTCTCTCTCTCTCTCTCTCTCTCTCTCTCCCTTGGTCTAACTCCATCTCTCTCTCTCTCTCCCTTGGTCTAACTCCCTCTCTCTCTCTCTCTCTCTCTCTCTCTCTCTCTCTCTCTTGGTCTAACTCTCTCTCTCTCTCCCTTGGTCTAACTCCATCTCTCTCTCTCTCTCTCTCCCTCTCTCTCTCTCTCTCTCTCTCTTGATCTAACTCCATCTCTCTCTCTCTCTCTCTCTCTCTCTCTCTCTCTCTCTCTCTCTCTCTCTCTCTCTCTCTCTCTCTCTCTCTCTCTCTCTCTCCCTTGGTCTAACTCCATCTCTCTCTCTCTCTCTCTCTCTCTCTCTCTCTCTCTCTCTCTCTCTCTCTCTCTCTCTCTCTCTCTCTCTCTCTCTCTCTCTCTCTCTCTCTCTCTCTCTCTCTCTCTCTCCCTTGGTCTAACTCTCTCTCTCTCTCTCTCTCTCTCTCCCTTGGTCTAACTCCATCTCTCTCTCTCCCTTGGTCTAACTCCATCTCTCTCTCTCTCTCCCTTGGTCTAACTCTCTCTCTCTCTCCCTTGGTCTAACTCCATCTCTCTCTCTCTCCCTTGGTCTAACTCCATCTCTCTCTCTCTCTCCCTCCCTTGGTCTAACTCTCTCTCTCTCTCTCCCTTGGTCTAACTCCATCTCTCTCTCTCTCCCTTGGTCTAACTCCATCTCTCTCTCTCTCTCCCTTGGTCTAACTCCATCTCTCTCTCTCCCTTGGTCTAACTCCATCTCTCTCTCTCTCTCTCTCTCTCTCCCTTGGTCTAACTCCATCTCTCTCTCTCTCTCTCTCTCTCTCTCTCTCTCTCTCTCTCTCTCTCTCTCTCTCTCTCTCTCTCTCTCTCTCTCTCAGATCTGATTAGGATGGCTAGATTATGCCACTAACAGCTCCCCAAATGTTTCCATTGGCTACATCACCATGACTACTGTACACAACATGTTCCATATGTACCTCTTCGGTCACAATCCTGTTACATAGAAATACATTTACTTCTCGCTGAGTAAACAATTGTTCTTTCTTGTTCTACTTTAGCCCTATTTTTCTCTCAAATGTATCTATCACTGGAATTAATGTAGAATTGCTGAGAGTCTGTGAAAATAGACTGCCACCACCATGTTCCTATCAGGTGATTGGAAGGGACTACACATCAGGTGTATGTAGGTTCATGTAAGCGTCGGTGTCCTACTTCTGTCTGTTCAAACCAATAACTGTAGAACAAACCAAAAGGTATCACTCACATCTCTGCTGTCAGTATAGCCTGCTCAATCCATATAATATGTATCTTTAGTGTACTGTACATGACATTTACAGTAGGTAGTTTATGCTGTATTTTTTGTCTCTAAGGCGTTTAGCCCACATGTGAAACAGCTAGCCAGGCAGTTCCACCAGGCTGTGTTTTTCTATGTTCACTCTCTGCAGTGAGGGAAAAGGCTTCTGGGCCTGCCTGCCTGCCTCCCTGTCCACCCAGCTCATGTTTTGTAGCAACGCGTTTGAAAATCACTTCAAGATGTCCTACGCTAGGACTCATTTGACCTCAGAAGCCTCTGCGTTTTGTTCTCTCTCTCTTTTTTCTCTCCTTCTTCCTGAGGTAGTAGAGTAAGATACTGACAGATACCCTTGAACACCCCTCTATCCTCCTCTCTCCAGAGCGGCCCAGGGGGAAGCTGGGAGGAACCTTCTTCCTTCTGCCAACGGTACATCACTCCTGCTCCACCCCCTCACAGGGCACACTAGGGTGGGGAGAAATATAGAGCCAACATCATTACTCATTTCTCCTTGTAAGGGCAGTGTGTGTGTGTGTGTGTGTGTGTGTGTGTGTGTGTGTGTGTGTGTGTGTGTGTGTGTGTGTGTGTGTGTGTGTGTGTGTGTGTATGTGTATGTGTATGTGTGTGTGTGTGTGCCTACATGCTTGTGTGCATCCTCTGCTGTTAACCCATTAACTCAATCCAATTCCTGTTAAGATTAAAGTCGAGTTCTCTCTTCTTCTAAACTCATTAACTTCTCATGATCAGTGTACTTTCTCCTAGACAATCTCTTGATGCAGCCGTAAGCCTGAATGACTGGTGGCGATGGCTTGACTTTTCACCAGCAGCAGCCATGTTTCTGTGCTTCTGTCAATCTGAGTATTGACGGCCAGCTAATCTGGGGGTGTTAGCCTGCAGGGGTTAGGTCAGCTATTTCACAATCTGAGGATGATGGCTCAACTGAAAGCGTTAGCTTCAAGACTCTGACAGGCAGTCAGCTATTCATCACTCTCCCCTGGCTAAGGACAAGGGCTAATTTAAGAAGCGTTAGCTGCGAGGTACTCAGTTTTTTCTCAATCTAAGATCAGTGGTAATCTGAGAAAATTAGCAGTCTCTGTTTTTAGCCATCACTCATACTTGGCTGTAATGTTCCTCCAGCTAGCTGTTATAATCTTGGAACTTCATTATACAGAATTAGTGCATAGTTGAATGATTCTATGGCTAGCTCAGTTTGTGTGAGTATGAATCCATACAAGATTAGACTGGTCCAAGATCAGTTTGTGCTGTCTTGCCAACTCAAGCAGAGTAGTTGGAAAAACAGCACTAACAGATCTGCGACCAGGCTAATACTTTATGAGATGGTTGTGGATGTATGAGTCCTGCCAGCGTGAAGCCCCTGAGTGTCAGTTCTGGGGTTCAAACCCACCATCTCCTGTCTCATCGTGAATAACAGTGGTATAATCCATCCGTCGTTAATCCAGCCAATCGTTAGCGAATTAACCTTCCGTTAATAGGCCCAGGAGGATACCTAATGGATAAAATATTGCTGAGATATTAAAATGCAAATGTGTGATGAACAGTATGACCAGTCTCCGCGTCGTAAGGCGAGCTTCCGTCCCATCGTTAGGGGCGCGGTGTGGCGATGATGACTGGCGGATGTGATGTCACATCGATCATGTTGACGGCTGTTGGAGCGCTCCCATATGTTTCAGGGCTCAGACTAGGTTAGTGCAGTGCAGGAAGGGAAAGGCAATGAACCGTTACTGGGAGCTAAAAATCCATCCCAAATGGCACTCTATTCCCTACATAGTGCACTACGTTTGACCAGAGCCCTATTTAGTATAATATTGCACTATATAGGGATTAGATGCTGATGGGAGGAAATACGGCATAAGGAGGGTAATGGTATGGAAGAAAACAATGGTTCAGTCTGGCTATTATGTTCTGGGTTTAGCAGGTAAAGCAATAAGGGGGTAGTATAAAGATAACATACTTCCAGAGTATTACTACATTCTACATTTAGTTAGAGAAAGAAGCTCGGCCTCTCTCTTGTTTTGTCTCACATTTTCTCTCACATACTGACAGTTCAAACCAATTTGGAAAATGTCTCAAATGTCAAGGTAAATATTGTGTTTAATGATCGGTCCTTTTGAAAGGAGAAGGTTATGGGAAAGAAACACAATGATCTCTGTTGACCTTTGGAAAGGAGGAAATATCACCTTTCATCTCCGAGCGAATAAGCACTCTTTCTTCTCTCAATTTAGACAGCTCTGCTATTTGGAGCTTCATTATGAGAGGAAGAGTGGTTGTCTGGCTGGCTGTGTGTGTTTGTATGCGGGTGTGTGCGTGCGTGTGTGTGTGCACATTTGCCTGTGTGGGGTGTGTGCCAGCCAGTTTGTTCTCTCCACACAGAGTCCAGAGAGGCCCATAGAGTCTTTCTCTGACATTTCTGGGAGGTCAGGAAGGGAAGTGGGATGTGGGAGTACTGTGGCAGGTGAGAAAATGAGAGAGAGAGAGAGAGAGAGTTTGAGAAGGAGCAAGAGAGAGGAGACGGTGAGCGAGAGAGACATGGATGTAGGGAAGGATCAGGAAGAGAGAGAAGGAAGGCGGGTGATAGATAAGGAGTGAAGGAGAGGGATGGAGAGAGAGGGAAAGGGTGAGAGAAAAAGTGAGAAGGAGCGTGTGAGAGTGGGGGAATAGTGATAGTGGTTAAGGGAGAGGGGTATAGGTGGTGAATCTCAAACCAGCCCCTCGCCCCTACACACTCGATCGGAGGGCCCTCCGTTGTCACGTGTTGCTGACGAAACTCTGGAGGTGACTTCTAGGGCTGGTAATTGCCAGGGAACTAATGATACAATAATATCACGATACTTACACTCTTAGAAAAAAGGATTCCAAAAAGGGTTCTACCTGCAACCAAAAAGGGTTCTCCTATGGGGACAGCCGCAGAACCCTTTTTGGTTCCAGGTAGAACCCTTTTTGGTTCCAGGTAGAACTATATTTGGTTCCATGTAGAACCCTCTGTGGAAAGGGTTCAACATGGAACCCAAAAGGGTTCTACCTGGAACCAAAATGGATTCTTCAAAGGGTTCTACAATGGGGACAGCTTAAGAACCCTTTTTGGTTCTAGATACAGTGCCTTCAGAAAGTTTAACATTTTGTTGTGCTACAGCTGAATTCAAAATTGATTAAATTGAGATTTTCTGGTCACTGGCCTACACAAAATACCCCCAAAATGTCAAAGTGTAATGATGTTTTTTGAAAGTTTTACAAATGAATAAAAAAATATATTGACTTAATAAGTACAGTGCCTTGCGAAAGTAGTCACCCCCCTTGGCATTTTTCCTATTTTGTTGCCTTACAACCTGGAATTAAAATTGATTTTTTGGGGGTTTGTATCATTTGATTTACACAACATGCCTACCACTTTGAAGATGCAAAATATTTTTTATTGTGAAACAAACAAGAAATAAGACAAAAAACTTGAGCGTGCATAACTATTCAACCCCCCCCAAAGTCAATACCTTGTAGAGACACCTTTTGTCTTACAAAGCTGCAAGTCTCTTGAGGTATGTCTCTATAAGCTTTGCACATCTAGCCACTGGGATTTTTGCCCATTCCTCAAGGCAAAACTGCTCCAGCTCCTTCAAGTTGGATGGGTTCCGCTGGTGTACAGCAATCTTTAAGTCATACCACAGGTTCTCATTGGATTGAGGTCTGGGCTTGACTAGGCCATTCCAAGACATTTAAATGTTTCCCCTTAAACCACTCGAGTGTTGCTTTAGCAGTATGCTTAGGGTCATTGTCCTGCTGGAAGGTGAACCTCCATCCCAGTCTCAAATCTCTGGAAGACTGAAAGAGGTTTCCCTCAAGAATTTCCCTGTATTTAGCGCCATTCATCATTCCTTCAATTCTGACCAGTTTCCCAGTCCCTGCCGATCAAAAACATCCCCACAGCATGATGCTGCCACCACCACGCTTCACTGTGGGGATGGTGTTCTCAGGGGGATGAGTGGTGTTGGGTTTGCGCCAGACATAGCGTTTTCCTTGATGGCCAAAAAGCTCAATTTTAGTCTGATCTGACCAGAGTACCTTCTTTTGGCGAACACCAAACGTGTTTGCTTATTTTTTTCTTTAAGCAATGGCTTAATTGCTTGGTGGTGCCCCTTGCTTAGTGGTGTTGCAGACTCTGGGGCCTTTCAGAACAGGTGTATATATACTGAGATCATGTGACAGATCATGTGACACTTAGATTGCACACAGGTGGACTTTATTTAACTCATTATGTGACTTCTGAAGGTAATTGGTTGCACCAGATCTTATTTAGGGGCTTCATAGCAAAGGGGATGAATACATATGCACGCACCACTTATTTTTGTAATTTTTTGAAACAAGTAATTTTTTCATTCCACTTCACCAATTTGGACTATTTTGTGTATGTCCATTACATGAAATGCAAATAAAAATCAATTGAAATGACAGGTTGTAATGCAACAAAATAGGAAAAGCGCCAAGGAGGATGAATACTTTTGCAAGGCACTGTAGGTGTACGTTTC
Organism: Coregonus clupeaformis; assembly: GCF_020615455.1. Classification (NCBI taxonomy): domain Eukaryota; kingdom Metazoa; phylum Chordata; class Actinopteri; order Salmoniformes; family Salmonidae; genus Coregonus; species Coregonus clupeaformis. The sequence continues at coordinate 23,190,390 of NC_059208.1, forward strand.
ACACATTTCTCACGATTCTATATGTATTGCAATTCGAAACTGCAATTTGATTGTGATTTGATGTTCCAAACATATTGCTCACTAAATGTCTGTCGCAGAGAGACAAGAGAGAGCCATGAGAAAATGTGTTTTGATCAGTCAAAGAAATAAAAGTGCTGAAAACATGTTGGCTCACTATTTAAAAATAAGATGTTTTTGGCACAGGTACAGTGCTAGCTAACGCTACCTACAGTAGCAAAAAATAAAATTATCCAGAGTGGCAAGGGGATCAATAATTAAACAACTTCAGGACACACATGACTTGAATGATGCAATTCATGTTCCACTTACAATTAAAACAAGCATGAAATTCAAATTACCAAGTACTGTCGTTTTACAAGATTTAAACATCAGTAACAGTTTGAGAGGTGTTTCATCTGTTACGTGTCAAGTCTCGAAATCCGACATTAGCAAATACACGTGGCGCACAGTATAATTAGGCACACCTCTCCATTCTTTTGTATTAAATTGCACAAACTCCAAACATAGCGCAGTGCGTGTCGGGATGGCACTTCGCTCTGAAGGCTACAGCCTTGCTGGCTTGGTCAAAGTGGCTATAGGAAGGTCTAATTAGCTCCTACCTACACCCTCGATAATTTTCACTCTCTCAGCTTTCACACTTGAACACGCAAATGGAGGGCCGAGGGGAAGGGGTGATTTGGGATTCAGCCAGGGTCTTACTGCAGTGTCCGACCCCTCCTCTGTGTGTGTGAGTGTAGTTGTTGGTGATTAGATGTTGAGCAGCAGCTGGTGTCTATATTAAACCATCTAATTAACTCTGAACGACGGCAGCAGCAGGTTAGTCCGACTCGTTTGGATCACACACAAGCGCGTGCACACAGTCAGACGTAATTATGGAGGATATGTGCTGATGCCCATAACTAACTACTCCTCTGCTCCGTGAAAACATGCCAAATGAACCAAACACCAAACTGTAAATGTCAAAGTCTGAATTATTAATCACTGCAGCAACACATGCTGTTATGACTGCACAATGCTGCATAAATGGACGTTTAATGGATATTTTAGTCAGTCACAAATGTAATCAGATGTGATGGGTGTTTTTGTATTCCGGGGAGAAATTCTTCTGCAGTGAGATCAAAGAATTCTCTAGAAAACTCTGAATATGCAGTCCCATCCATGGATACACTATCCTGACATAGTATGTTGCAATGTGGCTGCAAATCACATCCTCATTCATACAGTACTGTAGTTTCCACATCCTACTGAATGGAAAAATGGATGTATGGAAATCTCCCCTCTCTCTGGAAAGCTGGCAAATGCTGCTTTGTTGTGGCAGCCCTGATTGGCTGAAAATGGAGTGGTAACAAAGACTGTCTTTCTTCCTCCATAGCTCTGTCGCTATCTCTGTGAGGCTGTGACCTCCTCTTATCTAACGCCCAATAAGGCACTTTGTCATTCAACAGTTTACCAGCCTGCCTACCAGCCACCAAAGGGGACTGAAGAGTTGTTTTCTCTCTCTCCATTGAAGATATTTCCTGAGTGTTGCTTGCTACTTCACTTTGATAACGGCCAAAAAAAGAAAAAAGATTTGACATTTACAAAACCTTGATCTTACAAATGATGTGTGTTTTTTTTTGCTTAATACCCCTTATTTTAGTAAAAATTCTATACGGTCAGAGGGCTAGCGATAACCTATTTTCTTCATTAGAAGGACTGGCTGAGACTAGGGCCTCTGAGATTATATAACTCCCATGCTTTATGATGTTATTTCCTGCCCTGATGAAGATGGGAGAGGAGAGGACTTACGCTTCTGTGTCTGAGCCCAACATTACTTAGAGATGTATCACAGTTGGGCTAAGGATGAATGAATGGCCTCTTTCATGGGATGGCACAGCAGTTAAATCTTTGTTTTTATGGAAACTGGCCAATTAATTAGTAAATCATTGTTTTAAACCTTTCTGACCCTGTGGTAGAGCATGGTGTCATCCTAGTGGTATGTTCCAATGCCCCGTCCTTTTTACTCAGTGTTGCGATTCTCAACTTGAGAACAGAGATGCTTTCTAACGGTACTGGATGAGACTGGTGTTAGTCAGATTCTGTGTGGACAATGCTCTGATTGAATAGGACTGTAGTCTATAGTGGAGGTAACAATAGTGCAGAGATGGTGTCATACCAGAACACATGTTTCTGAGGCATTGCTTTAATATGGCAGTCTTGTCACTTAATACTCTCTCTTGATATTGGCAGTTGTGACACATTCTTGTTTGACAGTGTTAATCAATGCTCTGCGTATGAATGACATGCTCCTCTGGCTGTGCTAATCTTATCTCACCTGTTGGAGAGTCATTGCCATCTACTGGTCATATGATGCTCTGAGTTCATTTAACATTATTTTGTCCTGTCGTGTTGTGGTCATTCACAGTACCAATCTGTCCCTTCTGGCTTTTGAGCAGCAATCACTAGTCAGCAAGTTAGACAGCAGTTAAGACCATATCTAACTTGAAAGGTAGAGTGTGCTGTCATTTGACTTTCTGCTGAAAGTGCTCTTAATAATAGGCTTAGGTCTTGCCTCTTTTCTCTCAGCAGTCTGAAATGCCATTCAAGTTTATTCACCCTTCATTTGAAACCATGTTCCTGCAAATTACTATTCCACTCTCACTTTAGAAATCCATCCAGCCAGTCTACTTAATAAACTCAGCACCAGCACCCAGAACCACTTAATGTTCCATTGTTACAAAGGAGGATCCTCTCTGAAGTCATACATAGTTCCATATTCCTACACTTCTAGTGAACCTCAACCTCAGTGATCCTCCTCTCTCCTCCTGGTCCATCTGAAGGCAGTATGAAGCAGGATCATCCCAAGGTCAATCCACTATTAGATGTCTTTCTTTAGCTCAATGGCTCTATGGCTCCCAAACTTCTCCTCTTTGTGGATGATGTTAGCTCAACTACCATCTTTCTGAGAGTTAATCTGTGCTCCTGGAGCCGTTGGGCCGCATCCCAAATGGCACTCTTGTCCTTATGTAATTCACTACTTCTGACCAGGTCCCATAGGGTTCTGGTCAAAAGTAGTGCACTATGTAGGGAATAGGGTGCCATTTAGGACACAGAGTTGTACCCAGAGCTGCTCAGTGATGAATAGAATAGGGATTATAGCTCTTCCTCTTTAAATTCAGCCGGCGCTGACTCCGGAGCAGAGTCTTATTCATGTCGCTGGGATTGCAGTTATCAGCCTGAGTGATTTGCATTTTAAAGTCAGCAACAAAGCCACAAAGCTTCAGAGTGATTCTTCACTAGCAAACAGACAGACAAGGCAGGACAACTGATGAGCTATTTATCAATTCCCGCTATTAAGACCACGTCCCCTTAGGCCCTGAGGCTAAAGGTATTGTTTCATAATGCAGTCTTCAATTAATTGCAATGCTGAGCTGTGGAGACAATCAGCAGGTTTTCCAATAAGCCGTGTTTTGTTTAGTGGTGTTGTGGCGGCTGGGGGGGTTATGTCTTGGTGTTTGTGATTGGGTCTCTTCTATTGATCTGATGCTGCCTGGGAACAGAGGTGGAGGACAGAGAGGAGAGAGGTGCAGAATAACAATGATAGGCCTGATGGAGGGAGAGAGAGGGTAGGGGGAGAGAGAGAGAGGGAGGAGAGAGGGAAGGGGGGAGAGAGAGGGTAGGGGGGAGAGAGAGGGAAGGAGGGAGAGAGAGAGGGTAGGGGGGAGAGAGGGAAGGGGTGGAGAGAGGGTAGGGGAGAGAGAGAGAGAGAGAGAGAGAGAGAGAGAGAGAGAGAGAGAGAGAGAGAGAGAGAGAGAGAGAGAGAGAGAGAGCATGGAGTCTGTCTTCTGGAGGGGAGCCAGGGGCGTGTCACCAGCATCCTAAAACCTAATGCAGAAGGGGGAGGGAGGAGGAGAGGGGAGGAACAGATGTGCTATCTGAGTTCAAGAGGAATTTAGGGCAGGTAGGGGGTGGGAATAACACTGCACACACACACACACTTATTTTTTCTATCCTCGTGGGGACCAACATTTTTTCCATTCAAAATCCTATTTTCCCTAACCTGTAACCCAAAGCCTAAACCTAACTTCTAACCCTAATTCTAACCCTAACCCTAAACTGAACCTCTAAGCTTAAAATAGCCTTTGTCCTTGTGGGGATGTGTGAAATGTCCCCATGAGGGAGAATTTTCCTTGTTTTGCTATCCTTGTGGGGACTTATGGGGATTTCAGCTCCCCACAAGGATAGAACAAGACCACACACACACACACACACCAAAACAAACAGCTGGACTGAGAAAAGCACCAGCTGTGTTGTGGTTTAGTTTGTCTTGTGTAGGATGTGCTGTACCTCATCATGGCTGATGTGAAGTGGATACGGGGTTTCTGCTGTGTTATGGTTTAGTTTGTCTTGTGTAGGATGTGCTGTACCTCATCATGGCTGATGTGACGTGGATACGGGGTTTCTGCTGTGTTATGGTTTAGTTTGTCTTGTGTAGGATGTGCTGTACCTCATCATGGCTGATGTGAAGTGGATACGGGGTTTCTGCTGTGTTATGGTTTAGTTTGTCTTGTGTAGGATGTGCTGTACCTCATCATGGCTGATGTGAAGTGGATACGGGGTTTCTGCTGTGTAATGGTTTAGTTTGTCTTGTGTAGGATGTGCTGTACCTCATCATGGCTGATGTGAAGTTGATGCAGAGTTTCTGCTGTGTTATGGTTTAGTTTGTCTTGTGTAGGATGTGCTGTACCTCATCATGGCTGATGTGAAGTGGATACAGGGTTTCTGCTGTGTTATGGTTTAGTTTGTCTTGTGTAGGATGTGCTGTACCTCATCATGGCTGATGTGAAGTGGATACGGGGTTTCTGCTGTGTTATGGTTTAGTTTGTCTTGTGTAGGATGTGCTGTACCTCATCATGGCTGATGTGAAGTGGATACGGGGTTTCTGCTGTGTTATGGTTTAGTTTGTCTTGTGTAGGATGTGCTGTACATCATCATGGCTGATGTGAAGTGGATATGGGGTTTCTGCTGTGTTATGATTTAGTTTGTATTGTGTAGGATGTGCTGTACCTCATCATGGCTGATGTGAAGTGGATACGGGGTTTCTGCTGTGTTATGGTTTAGTTTGTCTTGTGTAGGATGTGCTGTACCTCATCATGGCTGATGTGAAGTGGATACGGGGTTTCTGCTGTGTTATGGTTTAGGTTGTCTTGTGTAGGATGTGCTGTACCTCATCATGGCTGATGTGAAGTGGATACGGGGTTTCTGCTGTGTTATGGTTTAGTTTGTCTTGTGTAGGATGTGCTGTACCTCATCATGGCTAATGTGAAGTGGATACGGGGTTACTGCTCTGTTATGGTTTAGTTTGTCTTGTGTAGGATGTGCTGTACCTCATCATGGCTAAAGTGACGTGGATACGGGGTTTCTGCTCTGTTATGGTTTAGTTTGTCTTGTGTAGGATGTGCTGTACCTCATCATGGCTGATGTGAAGTGAATACGGGGTTTCTGCTGTGTTATGGTTTAGTTTGTCTTGTGTAGGATGTGCTGTACCTCATCATGGCTGATGTGAAGTGGATACGGGGTTTCTGCTGTGTTATGGTTTAGTTTGTCTTGTGTAGGATGTGCTGTACCTCATCATGGCTGATGTGAAGTGGATACGGGGTTTCTGCTGTGTTATGGTTTAGTTTGTCTTGTGTAGGATGTGCTGTACCTCATCATGGCTGATGTGAAGTGGATACGGGGTTTCTGCTGTGTTATACACTTTTGCCCTTGGAGAACTATCTCCTTCCTCAGAGTGGTAAATCAGTCAGGGATCGGAATGCTCTGATTGGCCTTATTCTGTTACAGGGGGAGGAGTCTGATATATGGACCTATTCACTTTGTATATTTGAAATATATTCAGTGGGGGAAAAAAGTATTTAGTCAGCCACCAATTGTGCAAGTTCTCCCACTTAAAAAGATGAGAGAGGCCTGTAATTTTAATCATAGGTACACATCAACTATGACAGACAAATTGAGAAAATAAAATCCAGAAAATCACATTTTAGGATTTTTAATGAATTTATTTGCAAATTATGGTGGAAAATAAGTATTTGGTCACCTACAAAAAAGCATGATTTCTGGCTCTCACAGACCTGTAACTTCTTCTTTAAGAGGCTCCTCTGTCCTCCACTCGTTACCTGTATTATGGCACCTGTTTGAACTTGTTATCAGTATAAAATACACCTGTCCACAACCTCAAACAGTCACACTCCAAACTCCACTATGGCCAAGACCAAAGAGCTGTCAAAGGACACCAGAAACAAAATTGTAGACCTGCACCAGGCTGGGAAGACTGAATATGCAATAGGTAAGCAGCTTGGTTTGAAGAAATCAACTGTGGGAGCAATTATTAGGAAATGGAAGACATACAAGACCACTGATAATCTCCCTCGATCTGGGGCTCCACGCAAGATCTCACCCCGTGGGGTCAAAATGATCACAAAATCCCAGAACCACACGGGGGGACCTAGTGAATGACCTGCAGAGAGCTGGGACCAAAGTAACAAAGCCTACCATCAGTAACACTCTACGCCGCCAGGGACTCAAATCCTGCAGTGCAAGACGTGTCCCCCTGCTTAAACCAGTACATGTCCAGGCCCGTCTGAAGTTTGCTAGAGTGCATTTGGATGATCCAGAAGAGGATTGGGAGAATGTCATATGGTCAGATGAAACCAAAATAGAACTTTTTGGTAAAAACTCAACTCGTCATGTTTGGAGGACAAAGAATGCTGAGTTGCATCCAAAGAACACCATACCTACTGTGAAGCATGGGGGTGGAAACATCATGCTTTGGGGCTGTTTTTCTGCAAAGGGACCAGGACGACTGATCCGTGTAAAGGAAAGAATGAATGGGGCCATGTATCGTGAGATTTTGAGTGAAAACCTCCTTCCATCAGCAAGGGCATTGAAGATGAAACGTGGCTGGGTCTTTCAGCATGACAATGATCCCAAACACACCGCCCGGGCAACGAAGGAGTGGCTTCGTAAGAAGCATTTCAAGGTCCTGGAGTGGCCTAGCCAGTCTCCAGATCTCAACCCCATAGAAAATCTTTGGAGGGAGTTGAAAGTCCGTGTTGCCCAGCGACAGCCCCAAAACATCACTGCTCTAGAGGAGATCTGCATGGAGGAATGGGCCAAAATACCAGCAACAGTGTGTGAAAACCTTGTGAAGACTTACAGAAATCGTTTGACCTGTGTCATTGCCAACAAAGGGTATATAACAAAGTATTGAGAAACTTTTGTTATTGACCAAATACTTATTTTCCACCATAATTTGCAAATAAATTCATTAAAAATCCTACAATGTGATTTCCTGGATTTTTTTTCTCTCATTTTGTCTGTCATAGTTGACGTGTACCTATGATGAAAATTACAGGCCTCTCTCATCTTTTTAAGTGGGAGAACTTGCATAATTGGTGGCTGACTAAATACTTTTTTCCCCCACTGTAGCTACTCCCTTATTCTCACTGTATAAATACTACAAAATGATTTAACTGTATGAATACAGCATCACAGTCAGGCAGGCTCTAAGATGAAATATATTCTGTATGGTGCCCAGGCAGGGCTAAGACAATTATACCATGCAGTGTGATGCAAATGTGATGTTCACTGGCAGTGTGAACACAGTGAGCTGGTTTTAATGGCCTTCCTAATGTCTAGTAGGCCTGTTTCTTTCATCTCATCTGCCTACAAAGTTGGCCAACTGATTGAACTCCTAGAATTATCATATCTGTGCATATGTGTAGTCAGCCATTTTAGTCCCTGTCCTTCCCTGTCAATGAAACATGAACTGCCACAGAGATGCATCAGCCTGTAGGCAAACAATAGAAGGTTATACTTTCTCTGTGCTATCTTCGCTTTAATACAGTAGCTTATGTGTCACTGCCACATTGCTTTACTGCTATTTTATTTGACTTTGTTATTATTACTAAGGAGTTTCCTAATGATATGGAGTCGATTGATAATTCCCTCATTTGTACTTTAAGCATTTGAGTTTAAAGGGGGCAATGTGATGGAGTCCAGCCCAGGGAGTGTGGCGTCTTCTCTCTGTAATCTCATGGCCCACAAACATGAATGCATCCCGTTATAAGGCAGAAGTTTGGGCTATTTGCAACTGAAAGCCGCCACGGTACAAAAGCCCTGTGATCCTAAATGACACGGCCTGTGATTCTGGAGCTTGTTTCATTAGACTTCCAAATGAGACAAATTGACTTGTCACTCTGGAGCTTGAGGAACAGAACACAAAGAAATGGTTAACTTGTCTTAATTCAGTAGCTGTTAACTTACATCAGCAATCTTAATTTTGTTTGACGAGATCTGTACCAAACAATATACACACTGAATATATTCAGTTTGGAGGGGAGTTTAGAAGGGGGAAGTGAGGCTGTTATTAGTGTCTCTAGTATTTTATAGGAAGCAAGATGATTTAAGCTGAAATAACATATTTAATACCATTCCAAAAGGGTTTGAAAAATTGCAAGCGGCACGTACAGCATAGGATATATCAGTACTATAATATATCAGCAGTAAATATATTTGCATGTCTTTGACGATGACACCACAGTCCAACCACTTTACCTCCATTTCCTCCACCACCTGTTGATTGATACTTAACCATATTGTCTTTCCTTATTGTGACTGATGTGTTTCAGTAATGTTTCCGGGGTGTTATCTGGTGGTTGTTTAGGATGCTGTTGTTCAGCTGTCTGATATGGAGAGAGTGTTATTACATTACCCCTCCCCTGATGGATGGGAGGATGGAGGGAGAGAGCGATTGAAGCATGACCCAGGCCCTGGCCCTGTAACCTGAGAAAGATAAAATCTCTCTCTTTCTATCTCCCTCTCTCTCTCTCAGCCCTGAAAACAAGGGAATACATACAGACAACACATGAGGGAGAGAGAGAGAGAGAGGGACAGAGAGGTAGTGCGAGTGGATGGGAGGAAGGAAGTCATCTGTCAAGATGAGTTATGATGCATGGCAGGGATGGGAGGGAGTAATGATGATTGGAGGGCTTGTATGGTTGCTGTAGACTCCAGTGGATATCCAGATGACTTTTCTTCACTGGGAGCCCAGCTGTGTGAAGGGGGGAGTGTGAGAGGAGAGCAGAGAGGGATGGATAGCAGTAGTGGTAAATGGCGAAAGGCTGAAGGGCATGCCGTGTCAGCGCGGATGGAGGGATGGAAAGGATGGATGACAGGAGAGAAAAGGGCAGGCCAGAGGGCACTGCTACTGTGTTGCTCCCAGTCAGATGAATCTCTCTCTCTCTCTGGTCTATCAGCCCCCCACTGTGTCTCTAGCCCCACTTCTTCTCCCTCTAACTCCCCTTTCATCATCATTACACAGGCCCTCAGCCAGCCTCTCTCTCTCTCTCTCTCTCTCTCTCTCTGCAGGCAGGCAGGCAGGCAGGCAGGCAGGCAGGCAGGCAGGCATGCAGTCGTGTGTGTCCTGAATAATACATGACCCAGAGCCCTCTTGGATTCTCCACCCACGGACTAGCACCCTCCAACACTGCCTGCATGCCTCCCTCAGTGTGTGTGCATGCATGTGTGTTTTGAATAAAGCCTATAGTTAGTTCAGGCAGCTAATTGCTCCTGCCAGGGGATGTCTGGATGTCTTGTAGGATATCCTCAGTTGTTATGTGGATATTTGTACAATAACAGACAGACAGAGGGGCTACCACATCACTGTGTGTGTCTGTGCCACCCTGACAGACAGGATCAGAGAATGGTTACAGATTTTGTATATTTTTATATATACAATATATATTTTTTGATCTTACGGCACCTAGTAATCCCAGGCATTTTTTTTTAAACTGTTTTTTTTCAACCATTTTCTCCCTGAATTAAGTTCCTTGGCTCAGCTCTGCAACTCTTTAATGGGCTTGGGAGAAGCGAAGGCCGAGTCATGCGTCCTCCGAAACATGACCCACCTGGCCACCTACTTCTTATCATACTGCTCACTTGACCCGGATGTCAGCCGCACCAATATGTCGGAAGAAACACTGTTCGACTGACGACCTGAGTCAGCTTGCAGGCACCCGGCCCTGTCATAAGGTGTTAGTTGCCAAGGGAAGCCCCACCAGCCAAACCCTCCCCTACCCTGGACGGCGCTGGACCAATTGTGCGCTGTCCTATGGGGCTCCCGGTCACATCCGGTTGTGGTACAACCTGGTATCGAACCGCAGGCTGTGGTGGCGCCTCACCGCTGCGCCACCCAGGACCCCCTTTACCGATTAATATTCTATTAGGATGCTAAGTATTTCCCTAATTATATTCTATGATTGCCAGGGTAGAATTATTAGCCTCGAGATACAACATTGTTAATGTGGATTTCATGCTTTTATGCCTGATATCAGGTATGTTAATGAAGTGCCTCCACAACACAATGGACACACTCTGGTTCCTGTGGCAACACGCCTGTCAATCAAGGTCATCCATGAGATGGAGAGAAAAAAATAAGAGAGGTAGAGAAGGAGAAAGGGAGAGAGAGAGAGAAAAGGAGAGAGAGAGAGAGAAAAGGAGAGAGAGAGAGAGAGAGAAAATGAGAGAGAGAGAGAGGGAGGAAGAGAGCAAGAGTCTGATACTAAGAAAGCGAGAAAGAGAGAGAGAGAAATGCTACTCTATCTGTGGTTTGTGCTATGTGACAGGGTCATGATGTTGGCGTTTTCACAAAATGAGTTGTCACAGTGGAAGATCATTTGTTGTCCTCTATACACTATCTGAATGACACACACACACACTACATCCATATAAAAAATTGAAGAGACAATATCAGATGAATGTATACTGAATGCAATATGTTGTGAAAGCTAGCATTGGGCAGTTGACTCTCTGCTGTCTCCTGCTATGGCTCCATGCACTGTAAATGAGCAGAGAGGCTAAACCCTGACAGCACTTAAGGAGTGTCTCCCCATGCATCTCTCCTCTGTGATTGTTGTTGATGCTACTCATCCAGGGCTAGATTAATGCATGCAGGCTGTCAGGGAATGGCTAGGGTTTCATATTTCATATAAGTGCTGCAGCCTAAGTGTGCACTGTACTGTGCTAGAGAGATAGAGAGAGAGACAATCGATAGTGTTTGAGCCCTGTCTCTCCCTGGTGCCTGCCCCAGCTCAGCGCACGCATGGGCTAACCCAGCATCACTGCTACACTGCTATTGCTAATGCTGCAGACACTGCTGCTGCTGCCACAGTCTGCTTCCTCAAACTCCACCGGCCGCACCATCTCTCATTACTAAACAGGGGCCGCTGGCGCTCCAGGATCGCTGACATGGACACAGGAGAACCCCTCAGCCATCTGCTGCGTCACAGCCCGTATCCTAACGCACCTCTGGTCTCAAATCACAATGCATCATCTTTCTCCGCTCAGCGCCCGAGAGGATTGTGACGTGTCAGTCTGCCACTTCCCCACCTCCAGTTTCATTCCCCCTGTGTTGTAGTACAATCTCCTCGTTCCAGCCTGAGAGGAGAGAGAGGAAGAGAGAGGGAGAGAGAGAGCAAGGGATAGAGAGGGAGATGTTTTTGAGTTTGTTAGCAGGGAAATGAGAGGAGAGTGATTGGTGTTAGTGGTGCGTTGTGTTCCATCTGCTCTCCAGAGAATCCCAGGTGAGCTTTATCCTGCTGTAAGGTAAGAAGGCAAACTGATTAGTGATGATTTCTCCTCCTCCTCCCCAAATCCCTAGTTCCCTCTTTCCGTTCCTCCCTCTCTCACGGTAGAGCAGTGCATGCAGGCGTTTAGGTGTGTGTGTGTGTGTGTGTGTGTTTGGCTCAGCCGGAATAGTATTCCCCAGACACATCACACACATGCTGTACAGTACGTTAGATGGGCATGTTTACCATTTACCATCTAGGGCATGTATAGAAATAGACGGAGTAGCAGGAGTGCTGTGTGTGTGTGCATGTGTGTGGGTGCATGTATGTGTGTGTGCATCTGTGTGTGTGTGTGTGGACCATGATGAGCTCACATGCTAGCTTCACGCAGGCGGGCCCACCTGAGACTATCTGTGTGTGATGGTGATTAGGGAGGATGTGACGAGGGTATGTAGGCGCTGGGGGGAGGGGGTGTTTGTGGAACACCGTGGGCTGACTCTGTAACTCTGGAAAGCCTCCTCTGCAGTTTCTGTACAGGTTCTTTACGTTGCATTCATTCAGCAAGCACAAACGAGAGCATCTTTAGTCTCCTTTCTGCCTCTCTGTCGCTTACCCCCTCCCTCCCTCCCTCCCTCCCTCAGTGCTAGAAGGTATGTTTCATTGCTGTGCTGTGAGAGGTGCTGATGTTTACCCGTCTGAATGGCTACTCTGTAGCAGTGTTTGCTGCTCACATGTCACGCTGGTCTGAGTGTCCGTCGGACCGGTGATCTGCATAAGCTCTGCTTCCACCCCGAGGGAGGCCACTCTCCCATCTGTGTTAACGACTCACAGAACCCTACTGAGGCAGAGAGGCTGTGCCTTGGGCTTTTCTGCAGGGCCATACGACACAACATACCTTCTGGTCTTTCTAAGGAGATGGGAGAAGAGAAATAAACAGAAACAAGCAGAAAACAGAAACGCAGCAGCAGCACTCCTCCATGGCTCGATGGTTTAGCCTGGTTGAAGGGCGATAGATATAATAAATATCAATATCAAAAATATCTATCGCCGTTCAACCAGACTAAACCATCGAGCCATGAAGGGGTGCTGCTGCTGCTTTTCTGTTTTCTTCTCCTTAGAAAGACCAGAAGAGAACAGTGATTTCACTGTGATTTCAGAAAGAGAATGATGAGGACAAAAAGGGAGGGAAAGTGACGAGGGAAACGAGAGGAGTGGATGAGGAGAGGGAGGAAGAGGGGGAAGAAGGCAGATAGGCCTAAGGAGGAGTGACTGGGTCTACACGCTTAGAAAAAAGGGGATCCAAATGGGTTCTTCGGCTGTCCCCATAGGAAAAAACATTTTTTGGTTCCAGGTAGAACCTTTTTTGGTTTCAAGTAGAACCCCCTGTGGAAAGAGTTCTTCAGGAACTATAGAGCACAATGGTAGCCTTAGTACTATGTATGTGGTCCTCTGTAGCTCAGTTGGTAGAGCACGGCGCTTGTAACGCCAAGGTAGTGGGTTCGATCCCCGGGACCACCCATACACAAAAAAATGTATGCACGCATAACTGTAAGTCGCTTTGGATAAAAGCGTCTGCTAAATGGCATATTATTATTATATTATGATAATGATTCATAATATGGACGCTGAAGGCTCCATTGAAGTGATAACCATTGATGAATATATTATAAACACGTTGATGAATATGTATTTATATGGTGCTAAGCTACTATGAGAGAGGAAAAGAGAAGGGTCACTTCAACATGGTGTGATAAGTACTACAGGACGTATCTGTCTGGGGGCAGTAGCCTATGCATTAATTAATCTCTGATTCACTGCTACTTTCCTAAAAGGAGGAAAATATGTCTGAATCATCATGGTTTCTAATGGCTCCAAAATTCACTCTATATTTTTTTAAATGCATATTTAGTGGTTCACACACAGCAGCTGTTTTAGTTGGAGTAAAGTCTCGTAGTAAATGGTGATCATTTACTGTAGGAAGATCAACCATTTACGTCCAGGAGAAAAGCATGGAATTAACCATTAACTGATACAACCGGATTGATATCAGTGCATCACCGTACTAATGGTCCACTTGCTGAAGTTCAAATGCCCACTAAACCCACCTTACCTATTTCAAAGACCCACCCAATCCATTCCACCTTGTTCAAAGCCAACGTATCCTCACTTGCCCTTCAGAAGTATGTCTGTTCCTGGCTCTGCAGGACTAAAGCCAAGCCAAGCCACTCTACAGAATGAGAAGACTCCCTCTAAATGGCCGGACTCCTCCCTCTCGTCTGGAGACAGACATAAATCTAACAGTAATGTCTGCAGACGAGCCCAGTGTTGAACCTCTTACAGTAGTGTCAGTAATGCTGAACCAAAGCCAACAGTCATTCTGCCCTGGACCAAAACCTCCAAAGAGGCACATTCTGTCAGATACTACATCCAACACTTAAACTCAAACAGAATAGAGGGGAGGTTTTAGTTGTGACGTGTTAGGTCTAGTGGATTAGATCACCTTGTTCTACTTATTGATCTATTGTTGGTCTCCTCTCCTTGTTCTGGTTGGCTCTGAACAGTGAGATTTGAACTATAGCTGAGCTGGGTTGCATTGGTCTAGAGTTGGGAGAGATCCCCATTGGAGTTAGTAAGTGTTTGAGCGATTGGTCTGAGTTATCCTGCGTGCTTCTGACTCCTTAGGCTGGCAGTGCTGGGGAAGCCTGACAATTTACTCATTAATATGTCCGAGTTTTTTATCCTCCATCTACATCCAAATCAGAGCCAAGTGCTCTCGGTACTAATCAGAGGAAGGAGGTGGAGGTGAGGCCTGGGCCTCTGGTCAGCTGGCTGGATGGTTAGCTGACTGACTGGCTGGATGGCTGGTTCTAGATGGACGAAGGGTTATACAACTCACACAACCTATAGATACCTGTGGGAGGGATGGATGGAAGGCTTGAGGGACAGAGGGATTGAGGGACAAAGGGATTGAGGGACAGAGGTATGGACGGATGGAGGAATGTAGGATGGAAGAACAGAGGGATTAAGGGATGGAGAGACAGGTCAGGAGACAGTCCTGTTTTGTGGACAGCTGTAGAGGGTCTGGTTTGCTCTATTTGAATTAGTAGTTTATTCTAGTCAGGCTTATTAACCAATTATTTATACACTAGATGTCTGATTGGGGCGCTGTGTTGAAGCCATCGTGGCTCCATCTTGGCACTCCCTCACCATTGTAAAAAAAATATTTTGGAAGGTATAGAAATGCATTTATTAATGTCTATATTTGTTTTTGCCACATTTAGTATATTACAGACACCTTAATTAATTAATTAATTAATCCTTGAAACATTTAATTGAAATACTGTAGAATTCCATTCATTCCTATGGAGGACTGCCAATATGGCCGACCGGTGGCTTCAAAGCCTCTCAATGGCCAATTAATAGCATTGGCAATCCAGGGTTTATATACATCATTGTTATCAACCCAGCTGTGGCAAAGATACGGTAGCTAATGTAAGTGGATTGGGCAAAACATAGAAAATTACCTACCTTTCCCAAAGCCTAACCCAATGCCCAGTCTTACTGTATCTGAACCTCTTTTCCCATCCCTAACTCTAGCCCAGCCTCATCTTGTATATCTATAGAGGGCTACAGCTACTTTACTCTCTGGAAGATGGTTTTAAACCACAGCAACATTTACACTTTACATTTGAGTCATTTAGCAGACGCTCTTATCCAGAGCGACTTACAGTTAGTGAGTGTATACATTTTCATACTCTTCTATTACAATAACTAAACAGTGCTACAATCAGTTTCTAACAAAACCCATTTTACATAAATAGCTTATTGTGAATAATAAACCCAATTTATACAGTCATTGTAATGAACACAGCTCCTCTGGCTATGAGCAGTCACTGTGATGTAACGAACACAGCTCCTCTGGCTATGAGCAGTCACTGTGATGTAACGAACACAGCTCCTCTGGCTATGAGCAGTCACTGTGATGTAACGAACACAGCTCCTCTGGCTATGAGCAGTCACTGTGATGTAACGAACACAGCTCCTCTGGCTATGAGCAGTCACTGTGATGTAACGAACACAGCTCCTCTGGCTATGAGCAGTCACTGTGATGTAACGAACACAGCTCCTCTGGCTATGAGCAGTCACTGTGATGTAACGAACACAGCTCCTCTGGCTATGAGCAGTCACTGTGATGTAACGAACACAGCTCCTCTGGCTATGAGCAGTCACTGTGATGTAACGAACACAGCTCCTCTGGCTATGAGCAGTCACTGTGATGTAACGAACACAGCTCCTCTGGCTATGAGCAGTCACTGTGATGTAATGAACACAGCTCCTCTGGCAATGAGCAGTCACTGTGATGTAACGAACACAGCTCCTCTGGCTATGAGCAGTCACTGTGATGTAACGAACACAGCTCCTCTGGCAATGAGCAGTCACTGTGATGTAACGAACACAGCTCCTCTGGCTATGAGCAGTCACTGTGATGTAACGAACACAGCTCCTCTGGCTATGAGCAGTCACTGTGATGTGTGCTGCAGTGCTACAGTGTTGTGTTGTTTTCTGAGACATGGTTTGTGTTATTTTCCAGAAGGTGTGTTTACCTCATGGCACTGCGTCTCTAATGATAGTCACAGATCTGGGACAAGGAACGAACGAGTGGTCTGTCGGCTCGGCTGTCTGAAGATTTTATACAGCCATTGATGTTAGTTAATTAGGAGTTGGTTGAGAAGTGAAACTCATCTCACTAAATATCTGTAGGCTTAGATTATAAGTAGGGAAACACTCTCACAAAACATCTGAAGGCTCACATTGCAACATTATAATATGGTATAAGAGCTGTATTATATAATATAGGGCCAGAGCTAAACAGAGCAAAAAACTGCCATTTCTATTATATTGAATTATTATTAAGTTACCACAAAGTGCCAATTTCAGGAAGCACCTCTTTACCACTTACAGTAATTTCAGGAAGTGCCTCTTTACCACTTACAGTAATTTCAGCTAAATACAAAGCATGATTACCCTTTCTACTGCTTTCTCTGAGACGGTGGCCTATAGCAACGGCAGGTAGAGTGTAGCCTGATCCACCTCTGACAGCCCATCTGACCTCATTGGAAGTGGGAATGAATGTCACACCTTCCTGCATCCTTCCTTCCTCACGCAGCCCATCGCTCATTGATCGCCAGGGCGCTTCCGCTCTCCCGATCTCCTGGCCTCCTTTAAGAACAACCCTCCCTCCATCCTCACACTGATCTATAATAGGCCCTACAGATATATACAAGCAGTGCCTTGAGGAGATGGAGAAGGCTGAAAGAGGTGTCACATCACAAAGAAAGATGCGCTGAGAGAGAGAGAGAGAGAGAGACTGCCTTCAAAGGATTGGCCTAGTTAGTGTCAGATGTACGCATCACACACATCAATCATTTACCATTCAGGAACACTGACAACAATAGCAACGTGCTCCAGATAGTGATGGTGAGAGGATGAGGTGTTTTTTTCCACTCTTTCTCCTATCGCCTCACAGCATCTCTGGCTACCATATTGGCCCTTTGTCTCTCTGTGTGAAAAGGAAATGCACCTTTACACCGTGGCAGGAGGGCCGTGAATGAGGACTAAACCTCTCTGTTGTCTCTGGTCTGTCTGACTGGGTAGGCTTTACAGATAATAGGATAAGTAGTCATGATGGGAGGGAGGTTGGCTCTGATATTGTCTCTCTCTCTCTCTGTGGTTATTGTCCATCACTCATCCTAATGGCATCATCAGTAACTACTCTACTGTAGCCAGATGCATTACCTTGGACCTCCCTAATAGCACTACCTTACATCCTCTAATACAGTCTTTCCCGGCTCTCCACTTCACTGTACATCTTCTAATATTCTCCTCAACCCAGATTTCATTGTGTAACTGAACCACGACTGTACATTCTCTAATAATCTATAGCTCATATTGTAGTGTAACTGAACCACTACCGTACATTCTCTAATAATCTTGCAGCTCATATATCGTAGTGTGACTTTCCAATATGGGTTAGGGTGACAGAGACTCATTCAGAGTTTATCAATAGAGATGTACCATTCAAATAAATGATTACCATTAAGTTGTTATGTAGTTAGATTGATAAAAACAAAGTCAAATTGATTGTATAATTTATTCTCTGAAAAATGGTGACGTAAAAAAATGATAATGTCATGATGTTGAACTCAAAAGATGCCAAATGATTGAACAGAGCAGTAGCTGAGTTCATCTGTCTGGATCAAGTGCCATTCTGTGACTTTGGCTAATATGCCTTCTTGTTGGCCATGGTATTGTTTTGGTATTGAGTATCGTGATGGTATTGAGTATTGTTATACTAAACCTGTTATCGGTATCGAAGTCAAAATTCTGGTATCGTGACAACACTAGCATGCATTGACCAAACAGCATGCAGTTAACAGATTTTTCCAAATGAGAACGATGCAGCTTTCCACTTTGCTTCTTTATATAAATCCACATGTTCTATATTATACTATTCATTTGTGTAACTTGCTCTCTGCAAAACACTGGTTAGTTGGTCTTTGTAACGATCCCGGCTGTCTGAGTCGGGTCCTGTCTGGTGACTAGTTTTTCCTGTTCGTAATCTCCAGTTTCCCGAGGGTTCGGGAACGCTCCGGGGAGCGCTCTGGTTTTCCGCACCTGCATCCCATCAGCAATCTGCACACCTGGTCCTGATCATCACCCTTCTTAGGCTCTGGCCGAACATCCAGTTCCTGCCGGATCGTTAGCTATGAACAGTATGTTTGTCAGCGTGTCAGCCTCTGAGCCCTTAGTTAGTTTTGTTGTTTTGCACCTTGTTACTTGCTGTGTACTGACCTCCGTTTTTGTTCTGTCTGCAGTCTCTCACCCGAACCTTCACCCAACCTCTGCCTGATGGTCGGCGGCTGCCGAGCCAGTACCGGACCAACCACTGCACCCTCAACAACCCATCCACGCCACCCGCTCTGTTCCCTGGATTATTCAGCCTCACTCGGAATCTACTAAATAAACACTCACCTTTCTCTCAACGTACCTTGTCCTTGTCTGCTTCTGGGTTCTGGCATAGTAAACCGTGACAGAACGATCCGGCCAGTAATGAACCCAGCGGACCTGGACTCCGTTCGCCATGCTATTACCCAGCAGGAGAAGATGTTGGGCCATCATAGCACGGTACTACAGGAGATCGCGTTGTCAGTTCGGAACCTTTCTACCGGTCTGGCGGAGGTCCAGAACCAACGTAAGTGTCCGGTGGAGGATCCACTACCGGTTTCACCCATCTCGCCTGCCGCTTCTGAAGCTGTGTCCATCCGTGAGCCCAAGGTTCCGACGCCGGATAAATATGAGGGGGAGCTGGGAAGATGCCGTTCCTTCCTTATGCAGTGTGGATTAGTGTTCGATCTACAGCCCTACTCTTATGCCACAGACAAGGCTAGGATAGCCTTTGTGATTGAGTTGCTGCGTGGTCGAGCGCTGGAGTGGGCTTCAGCCGTTTGGGAACGACAGGATCCCTGCATGGCTTCATACCAGGGGTTCACGGCCGAGATGAGGAAGCTCTTCGACCATTCCGTCCGAGGGAGGGACGCAGCTAGGCGCCTGTTTTCGCTTCGCCAAGGAACTCGCAGCGTGGCCGACTTCGTGATCGAGTTCAAGACGTTGGCTGTGGAGAGTGGGTGGAACGAGGAGTCGCTGCAAGCGGCCTTTTACCAGGGTCTGTCGGAGCAGCTCAAGGATGAGTTGATCTCCTATCCGGAGCCTAGTGACCTGGACAGCTTGGTAGCCTTGTCTATTCGGGTGGATAATCGAGTCCGAGAGCGAAGGAGGGAGAAGCAATGGGGTCCGTCCAATCGATCAGCTTCTCAGTTCCCAGTCGGGTCGGGTGGTGGACCAGAACACGTCGATCATTCTCCACCACAATGGATTAGTGGAGAGGTCCTCTCTCCCGATTCTGAACCCATGCAAGTGGGGCGGCACGGGTTAACCAAGGAGGAGCGTCAACATAGACGTAAGACCAACTGCTGCCTCTACTGTGGTAGCTCGGGACATTACATCTCCACTTGTTCCCGGCGGTCGTCAAACTGCCCGGCTCGCTAAAGTTGGGAGGACTTTTAGCGAGCCAGTTTCAACCTCTCAGTACCTCTGTCAGACCCCCGTTTCCCGGCTACCCTTGTGAACAGGAATCAGAGCTTAGCGCTTAACGCTTTTATCGATTCAGGTGCCGATGGAAGCTTTCTTGATGCCGAGTTGGTGGAACAGCTGGGGCTTTCCAAGGAGCAATTGCCGGAAGCCATTGAAGCGACCACTCTGAACGGCAGTAGTCTGGCACGTATCACGATGAGGACTGAACCGGTTAAGATGCGGTTGTCGGGGAATCATTCTGAGATGATTTCATTCTTCATTCTGCCGTCTTCCCATGTTCCTCTGGTCCTTGGATACCCCTGGCTGAAGGAACACAATCCCACGTTCGATTGGGTGACGGGCAAGGTAACGAGTTGGAGCCTTGATTGTCATGCTAACTGTCTCAAGACTGCCTGCCCCCATTCGGTTCCCAGTCAGGTGATTGAGGCTAAACCCCCAGATTTGTCCCTGGTTCCCGAGACATATCACGATTTGGGGGAAGTTTTCAGTAAGCAGAAGGCTCTGTCACTCCCTCCCCACCGACCATATGATTGTGCCATCAACCTGGTCCCTGGAGCTGTCTACCCCAAGGGAAGGTTATACAGTATCTCCCGACCTGAACGTGAGGCGTTGGAGACCTACATCAAGGAGTCCCTAGCTGCTGGTCTCGTTCGTCCCTCGTCATCACCCCTGGGGGCAGGATTCTTCTTTGTGGGTAAGAAGGATGGCTCTCTTCGACCGTGTATTGATTATCGGGGGTTGAATGACATCACGGTCAAGAACAAGTATCCCCTGCCCTTGATGAGTTCTGCCTTCGACTCCTTACAGGGTGCTACGGTGTTCACCAAGCTAGACCTACGCAATGCGTATCACCTGGTCCGGATCAGAGAGGGGGACGAGTGGTTGACGGGTTTCAATACACCGATGGGTCACTTCGAGTATCAGGTGATGCCGTTTGGACTGACCAATGCTCCAGCGGTATTCCAGAGTATGGTGAACGACGTCCTGAGAGATATGATCGGTCTCTTTGTGTTTGTTTACCTGGATGACATTCTGATCTTCTCGAAGGAACCTTCCGACCACGTCCAGCATGTCCGGCAGGTTCTGCAGCGATTGTTGGAGAATCGCCTGTTCGTGAAGGCCGAGAAGTGCGAGTTTCACGCCCACACGACATCCTTTCTCGGGTACATCATCTCCAGGGGAGAGATTAGGATGGACCAGGAGAAGGTTAGAGCGGTTCTGGAGTGGGCCCAGCCCGGTACGAGATTGCAGCTCCAGAGATTTTTGGGGTTTGCGAATTTCTACCGCAGATTCATCCGGGATTACAGCCGTGTGGCCGCTCCGTTAACTGCCTTGACTTCCAGTATCAGGACCTTCAAGTGGAATCCGGAGGCGGATCGAGCGTTTCTGGATTTGAAGAGGCGATTCACCAACGCACCGATTCTCTCTCAACCGGACACGGCCCGTCAGTTCGTCGTTGAAGTGGACGCGTCTGATGTGGGAGTTGGCGCCATCCTGTCGCAGCGATGCTCCACGGACAGTAAACTCCATCCCTGCGCCTACTACTCGTCGCCTTTCGCCTGCGGAGAGGAATTACGATGTGGGTAACCGGGAGCTTCTCGCGGTGAAACTTGCCTTGGAGGAGTGGCGCCACTGGTTGGAGGGGCGGAGCAACCGTTTATTGTCTGGACTGACCACAAGAATCTTGCTTACGTGCAATCGGCTAAACGTCTCAACTCCCGTCAGGCCAGGTGGCGTTGTTTTTCGGACGATTCAAGTTTGCCCTGACGTTCCGACCTGGATCTAAGAACGGCAAGGCGGACGCCTTGTCCCGGATGTTCTCCAAGACGGAGGAGAGTGGGTCCAAGACCGAGACAATTCTCCCCCGGAACTGCGTCGTGGGAGCAGTTATGTGGAAGATTGAGGAGGAGGTGCTGGCGGCCCTTCGGACTCAGCCCGGTCCCGGTAACGGTCCACCCGGTCGGTTGTTTGTGCCTGAGTCGGTTCGTCCGGCTGTCCTCAAATGGTCCCACGCCAGCAAGATGGCTTGTCACCCTGGCGTGGCTCGGACAATGGCGTTTCTTCGCAGACGCTTTTTGGTGGCCTGCCATGGCCGAGGATACTCGGGGGTTTGTTGCTGCCTGTCCAGTGTGTGCGCAGAATAAGAGTACCAATCGGCCCAGCTCTGGACTACTTCACCCCCTTCCTATTCCCCGGCGACCATGGTCGCATCTGGCCCTGGACTTCGTCACTGGGTTGCCCGCTTCTGAGGGGAACACGGTCGTTCTGACTATCGTGGACAGATTCAGCAAGTTCGCCCACTTTGTGCCAATTGCCAAGCTTCCCTCTGCCTCGGAGACGTCCGAGATCCTGGTTAGGGAGGTTTTCAGGGTCCACGGTTTGCCCAGTGATATCGTTTCCGACCGTGGCCCTCAGTTTACCTCTGCTGTCTGGAAGTCCTTCTGTTTGGCCATTGGAGCTACAGTCAGTCTCACATCTGGTTTTCACCCCCAATCCAATGGTCAGGCGGAGAGAGCCAACCAGAAGATGGAATCCACGCTACGCTGTCTGGTCTCTTCCAACCCCACCTCCTGGGTCTCTCAGTTGCCTTGGGTTGAGTATGCCCACAATACTCTTCCTACATCTGCCACTGGGATGTCTCCCTTCCAGTGCCTGTATGGCTACCAACCTCCCCTGTTTCCTTCTCAGGAGAAGGAGCTCTCAGTGCCTTCTGTTCAGGCCCATATTCGTCGTTGCCACCGGACCTGGCATCGGGCCAGAAGGGCACTCCTTAGAGTTTCGGACCGGTATCAGCTCCAGGCGAATCGTCGCCGGATCCCCGCTCCCACCTATACCATCGGAGATAGGGTTTGGTTGGCCACACGGGATCTTCCGTTACGGACTGAGTCTAGGAAGTTGTTACCGAAGTTCATTGGTCCGTTTGTGGTGGAGAAGGTGATCAATCCAGTGGCAGTTCGACTCAAACTACCGAGGACGCTCAGAGTCCATCCCACCTTTCATGTCTCCTGCCTCAAGCCTGTCTTCCTCAGTCCTCTGTTGCCTCCTCCGCCTCCTCCTCCTCCTCCTCGGATGATCGGAGGTGGTCCTGCCTACACGGTGCGTCGCATCATGGATTCCAGACGGCGGGGCCGGGGTTTCCAGTATCTCGTGGACTGGGAGGGGTATGGCCCTGAGGAGAGGAGTTGGATTCCGCGGCGACAGGTCCTTGATGCGGACCTCATCAGTGACTTCTACCGCCTCCATCCTGGCGCTCCGGGGAGTCCGCCCGGTGGCGTTTAGTCGGAGGGGGTACTGTAACGATCCCGGCTGTCTGAGTCGGGTCCTGTCTGGTGACTAGTTTTTCCTGTTCGTAATCTCCAGTTTCCCGAGGGTTCGGGAACGCTCCGGGGAGCGCTCTGGTTTTCCGCACCTGCATCCCATCAGCAATCTGCACACCTGGTCCTGATCATCACCCTTCTTAGGCTCTGGCCGAACATCCAGTTCCTGCCGGATCGTTAGCTATGAACAGTATGTTTGTCAGCGTGTCAGCCTCTGAGCCCTTAGTTAGTTTTGTTGTTTTGCACCTTGTTACTTGCTGTGTACTGACCTCCGTTTTTGTTCTGTCTGCAGTCTCTCACCCGGAACCTTCACCCAACCTCTGCCTGATGGTCGGCGGCTGCCGAGCCAGTACCGGACCAACCACTGCACCCTCAACAACCCATCCACGCCACCCGCTCTGTTCCCTGGATTATTCAGCCTCACTCGGAATCTACTAAATAAACACTCACCTTTCTCTCAACGTACCTTGTCCTTGTCTGCTTCTGGGTTCTGGCATAGTAAACCGTGACAGTCTTAGCAAGCTGCAAATGTGAGAAAAAAAATTGCTAGCTAAATCCACTGAGATAATCAGAGAGGAAAAGCCGAAGAATATTCTAAAATCTTTGTCTCAATGTACATATCTATTTAAATCGTTCCTACTCTGCCACAACCATCTCCTCCCTTACTTTTTCATAATTGTCATGCCAAACAACTGCATTCCAACCATAAAATGAGAATGATCATAATTTTTCTATGATTCCAACAGTTTACACAAGTGTTTTGAGCTACAATCGCAAGTAAATTCGCAATATTTGGTAGAAAATTGCCCATATCGTGCAGCGCTAATTCTTTGTAAATTTTGTAGACAGTGAATGTTTTTCCGCCATCAAATATCAAGACATATTATTGATTCATCTGTATAGTTACTTTCTTTTATATATTTTTTGTTTTTTACCAAAACGGGTGGGGAGGATGCTTTGTCATTGCTTCAATTAAGGATTCTACCTGTAAAATAAACAGATTTTTTCTTGGCAGTTTCTCCTCTCCTGGTTTGTTGTTATTTGTTCCCTGTCAGAAACCCATCTGTGTACCGTGACTAACCCTAATCCTAACCTGGGTGAGAGCTGATCTGCTCTGAGAGCTCCAAGGTGACTCTGCTGCAGCCTGGTCACTGTATATGTGTAGTGATTAGAATAGCAGCTCGTTGGGGAGTCCAGTACTAAATATTTCATCTGAAAGGTAGGCTGTGGCACAACATGACACGCTGCCTGGTCCTTTTTTGCCTAGGGAACCAACACACTCTTTGGCGGCTGTGCAGGTGCCTGTAGGTTGCATTGTGTTTAGAGGGAATGTGTGTGTGTGAGTGTAGGCACAGCAGCAATGGGGTGTGAAAGAGACAGCAGAGGAAACAGAGTAGGCTGGTTGCTGTGTTTTGATCAGAGGGATATGGAGATAAAAATCTTCTCATCCTAACAGAGAGATGTAGCACTGGGACTCCACATGGAGGGAGAGATGGAGACAGACAGAGAGATTAAATGAAGTGTAGATCTAGAAGAGGAGGGGAAATGGTTTTCGCTCACCCTCTTTCTCCTCTCCCTGTCTCTCTCTCACCCTCTCAGATATGTGTCACAAAGATGTCCACACGCAGCGGCCAGGGAAAGGACTCGGTCATCACGCCCCTGGACACCATCCCTGAGGACAGGAAGGTAAGGGTTCAGCGGACACAGAGCGGTTTCGACGCCTTCGAGAAACCAGCCAGCCAGGTGAAGAGGGTGCACTCAGAGAACAATGCCTGTATCTCCTCCAAAGCCTCCTCTACCGGGAAAGAGTCGCCCAAACTGCGCCGACACTCCAGCCCCAGCTCTGTAAGTCTATACAGTAGCCTACACACTGTATGCTACATACTGTATATAAATTACACAGCACAGTCTATAGTATACACAGTACAGTCTATAGTATACACAGTACAGTCTATAGTATACACAGTTTGTTGTCTACACACTGTACAGCAGGGATCATCAACTAGATTCAGGGCTGATTTCTTGTTGAGCGGATGGTCGGGGGGCCGGAACATAATTACAAATAATTAGAAGACTGCAAATTGACCGCAAGAAGCCCAAACAGATATGTTTGACTAAAACATAATCATTTCAAGCCTTACTTACATTTGTATATGTCACGGTCATTGAGAGACGGGTCAGACCAAGGTGCAGCGTGGAATGCATACATGTTTATTAACAAAGTTAACACACGACAAAACAACAAACGCACCGCACCGCACCGCACCGTACCGTGTACCGTACCGTACCGTACCGTACCGTACCGTACCGTACCGTTCACAATGGCTACACACAAACAGGCCTAACAAGAGTCAAGATCCCACAACATAGGTAGGCAAAATGGCTACCTAAGTATGATCCCCAATCAGAGACAACGATCGACAGCTGCCTCTGATTGGGAACCACACCCGGCCAACATAGATCTACACATACTAGATCATACACATAGATATACATAGAAACTCACACCCTGACAGTATACGATCACGTGTCTCTCTATTATGCGTGGGAATACTTGGGAACAGATTTTTAAAATTAAAATCACTTGGAGCTGATATCCTGATTTTTCTTTTATGTCCAACAATGAACATTTAAAAAAATAAAATGTTTTTTTGTTATTGTTTTTTTGCTCAGGAAACTTGGGGGGGCAAATGAAACCACCGCCAGTTGGGGAACCCTGCTGTACACTATATACAATACACAGTGCGGTCGAACAGTACACAATATAGGCCTGCAGTACATTATACTGGTTGGCGCGACTGTAGTATGCATTGGTTGAAGCTCAATGTTAAATTCAAATCTCCCTACCATCATATGTAAGCCAATATGACACCCTCCCCGCTTCTCGTCATGATCCGTCCGGCCGTTACCAAGAACCACTATACCGTATTCTTGACAGGGTTGCTAGCATTAGGGTCGTTAGACAATTTTTTGCCCAAATCTAGCTAAAATTTTAGATGTCGTTTTAAAACGAGGCTACATCGTCCATAAGGTGACAATTAGACTTAGATCCATTTGGACTAAATACGTTTTGTAGGTGCAACAGTTTTGATTAAATTCACAATTTATTGCTCTCACGTGCACATTTCTGCCCAATAAAAACCAAGGATGTGTTACCTTTTTGTAGCATTTCTGACAATGCTATCATCTTTTCAGCCGAATCTCAGAGTTCTAAAACCGGGTGCAATTAGGTTGTTGCGCAACAGTAGCAGCTAGCTAGTAGAATGCTTGCAGCTGTAGCTAGCTAGATTACACCAGTTGGATGAGAAGCAAAAGGAAGGTAGCTAGGTATATTTTGCTATGGAAGGTTTTTCATATGGCTGAACACTTGCGTGTAATCAGAGCACAAACAAATAAGCTAGCGAATGTCCTTGGCTGCTATTATGGCCACTTATATATACCAAACTTTGAGAACTGCCACGCTGCAAATGTATAATACATGCACACGCCAGAACAAAAGTGTCGCTGTTAGAAAATCCAGAGCAAATTCTATCCCTTGCCTTATGCATTAATTCAGTACGCTACCTCCTCTGTTTATGCTATTTTTTTCTTGTCATTATAATCAAAATTTGCGCTGACTGATCAACACAGTGTCAAGTTACTTTTCAATGTGTTCCCGAAAACCTGAAGTCGCCATCCACAAGTAAAAAGTAGCAGGGGTGCAGGTTACCCACAAAGCATCCAGGTAAAACAACAACATCATAATGATCATTGCTTGCTTGCGCGACCTGTGCGCAGTCAAAAGAAAATGCCATGCTTGCTAACTTAGTTAGCTATGTGATAAAATTAAACTGTTTTCAACACATCAACCGTTTTAGACAACAACAAGACATTTACCAAGCAAAATAAATAAACATTCAATCAATACTGAGTGAATGAACAAAAACATTTTGGAACGAACGCGTGCTGTCATCACCAAACTTTGACATACCTAGAACAGGGTTTGTAGTGTAAAGCTTAGCATCACCACCCTGGGATTTGAAGGTCCTGGGTTCGCCTTCCGGGGGGGCTATTTTGACCATTCTCTTTAGTGAATTGTTTTTGACACCACCCTCCCTTTCCCAACACACACACACCGGTGTGCACACGTATGCACGATGTGTGTATATTACATTTTTTAGGTGTTTCTTAAATGAGCCTTTGGGTACGTTGGGCATCGTTGAGTGGCAAGGACAGGGAGTGTGATGTGTACTAGTACTGGTGCGCGCGTCTTGCTACTACGGAGGAGAGAACGGTGGAGAGACCAGCTCTCAAACTCTCAAAGAAGACGTCGTTGCCCTCATCCATCAGATGCACGCCATCCCTACATTACAAATGCATGCGATAAGTTGCACAGGTTGTAAACGATTCTCCTTTTCAGGTGCCACTTTCTGTCATTTGAGAAGCTAAGAAATGTGTCAAGCTGGCCCACGTCGAGCTGACAAACGACTTACGCTTATTCATATGCATACAGTACATCACACACTATCAGTAGCACTTTTTTTTTTTGGTTCCAGATCTGTGAGTACTCCTATCTGATTTCATATTTATACTGCCATTTATAAATGTGTGAATGTGTGCTATTTGACTGGAGTTGGACAGCTGTGTACAGCATTACTAAAAACAGTTGGAGCTAAAGGATTTAGACCACCTATCCAATGTCAGATTTGTAAATATTTTTTCTTAGAAGTGTTTTTTACTTGTCTAATATATATATATATTTTTACAGGTGTTTCTCAGCGGTTTGTCATTTGTCACAGTGTTTGTATCAGGAGTTACCAAAATTGCTATTGATGAGCCACAGGGTCATGCAGGCTTTTTTGTTTATCAAGACCTCAGCTGTTCATCGAGACCTTGAATAGTATAATCAGGTGTGGTAGAACTGGGTTTGAACAAGAAAGCCTGCATAACCCTGTAGCTCTTCAAGCGCAATTGTGGCCATCCCTGTATGTACAAAGTTTACTATGTCTGATGAATGTACGTTTGATTGTAAATTGTTTCTTTTGTAATAACTCACTTTTTCTTTTCTTTTTTACAGATGTAGTACTAGGCCTTTCTTCAGTAAACTTTAAAGTACATTTTCATGTAAATAGTTAATGGTACAATGGTAGATGTTGATTATTTTGTGTGTTTTCCAGGAGCTTTCTCGATTGTCTTGTTAAAAGAGATCAGGGAAAACATTTCCAGTTTACGCCATATTGGCTTAAATGGGATTCAGTTTTTTCGCTCCCTCTAGAAATTCAGTTGTTAATATTAAATAAAGATTAATAACTACATTATTTCTGTTGCCATTTGTCATTATTGTGTACTTTCACTTGTATTGCTGTGCTTTGCTCCAGTACACAGTGTCTTAGTGTGGGTAGAAAGAATGCAATACATTACCTTGTATGCAGTACAAATCACATCATTGTGGGAACACCTCCTCTAAGAGTATGAATTAGGCTGTTTGAGAAGGTTTGAATCCTAAGCAACCTGCTTACACGTTGTTGGAAGTACAAGCGTGTCTGCTAAATGACTAAAATGTAAATGTAAATGTAAAATAGACTAACATAGCTACTGTAGTAGGTCAAAGCTGTGTGCTGGAAAACCTTGGTAGAGCATGGGTGGAGTAGGCATTGTGGTGCTCGTGAATTTCCTTTCTTTTTCGGCTTCAGACCAATGCCTACTTCTCACTTAAAACATAGTTTTTTGTTTTTAATGTATACAATACACAGTACAGTCTATACGTACAGTACAGTACAGTCACTAGTATACAGCACACAATGCTATAGCAATAACATCAGGCAAACAGTACGGTTGTTGTCAATAATGTGAGAAAACATAGTAGAAACTCAGATTGCGTTCTGTATTTGCAAGTGTTTTGTTTTGGCATTTAAAACTAGATTTAGATTGATGCACCCTCAGCAGGCTGGGTGTCACCGGAAGCATCCGGTTTTCAGGGGAAAAGCAGAGAAGAGGCGAAGCCTGAAAACGGATGCTTCCGTTTTCTTCCGACCTCCCTCAGGCGTGTTACATTAGGTTAAGATTGATGATCTGAAAATTAGAAAACAAGCTAACCAGAATGTAATTTCCATTTGGTGGCTGATTGAATGTTGTTACCAGAAGACTGTATTGCTTAATCATGTACATGAGACATGTTTCAAATCGTATCCTCAATGTATTTTCATTTAGCTCAATTATTATTATTGTGCACACACAATAAGATGTAATAACTATTATTATTCTTGACAGATTGCCTGTCGGCATTTCTGTAATTTGTTTGTAATTTTTCAGTATGATTTGTTTGGGCCACAACATATCTAACAATGTAAATTGATGTAAGTGTAATGTAATGTAAATGTAAATGTGATGGTCCTATTGCTTAGGCGACTGTAGCCATCCGCTATCTTTCCCTGCCTACTTCTCTTATTAACATTTCATGCTGAACCACTTATATTCCAGTGATGTTCTAGTATTTCCAATAGTGCATGGGTGCACAGCTCGGCGCTACAGTCCTCACAGACCACAGTCCTGCTGCTAGGTTTCAGCCCTCTCTCCCTGACATGTAATCATCCAGTTAATGCTATTGACTGGCCAGAGGGTCCACACACCTGGCTCAACAGATTGTAATGAATGTCTAATTAAAAGCCAAGGACAAACACCTGGTGTACGCTGTCCCTGGACCTTGAGGACCAGAGCTATGCACTCTTGTTGTAGAACATTGACTGGTTAATGTCAAATAACTTCAGTAGGGTTTTAGCTCACAGTACTGTACCAGCATGGGGTAGACAGGAAGAGACTTGAGCTATTTACCATCTACCTCCAGAGGATAGAGAAAGGAGGAAGGGGACAAAGGCTAAAAAAAAGATAGGCTGAAAGAGAGAACCCCAGATAGAATCCATTTGGTTGAAGATTCATGGACATGAAAAATGCATGAGATGTACAGTACAAGGGGCACTTAACCTGGAGGAGGAGACATTTTAGTCATTTAGCAGACGCTCTTAACCAGAGCGACTTACAGTTAGTGAGTGCATAAATTTTTCATACTGGCCCCCCGTGGGAATCGAACCCACAACCTGGCGTTGCAAGCACCATGCTCTACCAACTGAGCTACAGGAGGCCCAGAGAGAAATGGAGAGAGACAGACATTGAATTTAATTGAATTGAAAGAGGGAGAGAGAGAGAGAGAGAGGCAGAGCTGAACTGTAGCCCCCCAGGACTCCCACCATACCCCTCTACCCACAGACCTCCAATTCCTTGTTAACTGATGGTGAAATGAAGTGGGTGTATCCGGCCAGGTAGTAGGCTCTCAGCCAATCAGGCTAGTGATGTGTCTCACCCTTAACCCTGACCTCCATCACTCTAATAATCAACCTGTGTACTGCTAAACCATCAGGCCAACAATCCACTGAAGAGCCGCTTCACACACTGACTGGCCCTGAGTGTGTGTTTGTTATGGCTCACCAGGCTGCTGGCTGAATAAACTACCCTTAGTACTCCTGTGTTTGTTGGAGGTATCTTTGGGGATATATCTGGTCCCGGATCAGGACCTACTCCCTTTACTATATAACAGACACTAGCTGAGTGTGTTTGTGTTGCAGCAGATTCTGTGTTGCAGCAGATTCCGTGTTGCAGCAGATTCAATGTTGCAGCAGGTTCTGTGTTGCAGCAGATTCTGTGTTGCAGCAGATTCTGTGTTGCAGCAGATCCCATTGTTGGCCCATTTGAGTCCTACTAGACCCTACAGTGGCCTGTCACAGCCCGGTATTTGGCCTGTAATAGGTTGAGATGTGTGAGCTGCCTGCAGCCAGTCCAGCTGGGTTTCACAGATACTGTTTCACTTCCTGTCATCTCCCAGAGGGGAATTTGTTTGTTTATAAAAACCCTCAGAAATGCGGCATGGACTTATTAGTGGGGCAGCAGGAGATGACTAGATAGCAACCAGAGGGAAGAAGACACTGCTAAAAGCTGTGAGTGTGCGAGTGTGCGTGTGTGCGTGTGTGTTTGTGTGAGCGTGTGTGCCCACACTGCCCAGAGGCAGACAGTGATGACGGGAGAACTGAGTTATTCCCCAGGGATTGTCTGGAATGTTTTGGAGCTTTCCCTGAGCCCTCGTCGGGTCCACTCGCTCTTTAAATGATAAAACAGAGACATTACAGCAGCCAGACGTTAACCTCTAGAAGCCCCTGTATTTAAAATATGACAACAGTAAGAGATACCAGATATATTTTATGTCTGTCTGCCACCAGGGCTGAAATGCTACGTCACTGAAAGGGCAGACAGGTCCACAACAGGTTACAATGCTTCAGTCATTGTTCTTTTCAGTTATTCTTAAAGAAAACAATGGAATGTAAGAGAAAGTCTAGAGTCTTGATGACGCACGGACGCATGCATGGATGCAAGCACATATGCACGCACTCACGCACTCACACACACACACACACACACACACACACACACACACACACACACACACACACAGTTTCCTCCAGAGAAGAGTTGCTGTTGGAGGTTTTGACTTTCTAGTTGAGCTCATTTTGGGCCTGATTGTCTGAGAGAGAGAGAGAGATTTTGGAGGAAGCTGAACTGTCAAGTGCAGTGTGTTATGGGTCGAGTTCAAGACGAATGCATGAGTGTTAATTCTCTCTGTCTCTCTCTCTGTCTCTGTTTCTCTGTCTCTCTGTCTTTCTGTCTCTGTCTCTATGTCTCTCTCTCTCTGTCTCTCTCTCTCTGTCTCTCTCTGTCTCTCTCTCTCTCTGTCTCTCTTTCTCTCTGTCTGTCTCTCTCTGTCTCTCTGTCTCTCTCTGTCTGTCTCTGTCTCTCTGTCTGTCTCTGTCTCTCTGTCTATCTCTCTCTTCCTTTCTTCTATGTCCTGTACTGTTCCCACTCTGTAAATCATTGATAAGTGGGTCTGTAACATTAGTAAGAGTGGAACAAATCGAACAGGCCCTAAACATGACACAGTATTATGAAACCGATCCAGTAGCTTGTTGTGTCCTCTGTTCTCCCATTACCCTGGCCAGGTGGCACATATCATTCATCTGACTGGTGTCACTTCTGTCACCGTCCCATGATCCTCCATGATCCATCATGATCCCCACGGAGCGCTGAGAGAGAAACATGACACGGACAGGATTTATTCCACCTCTATAGGACCTACCTGCATCTGTTTTTATTCAACCAATGATAGGACGGGGACTATCTTCATTCAACCATTGATAGGACCCGTCCTATTTTCATTCAACAGTTGATTGTCAATACCATGCAGCCAATACTCGTTTAATAAAATGGCTATACCTGCATAGCATACACCTATTGTACTGTTATCTTACCAATGAACTCTAGAAATATGAAAACAAGTTAGAGAAGTGTGGAATAAAGGTCTGAAGTGGCTTAAAAGCAAAATACTCTTGAGATCTTCTGAGATAAACGTAGCACATACTGCTCTTTTTTGTCTTTCAATCGTGTTCTGACCTGCTAACTGCAGCAGCTGAAGTCATATTTCCTCCAGACCTTTATTACAGAGTATCTGTGTGTGAAATCCTACACAACCCATTTCCTGGATGACTGGAAGCTTTCCATCATCCAGAGTAGAAACCAGTGAAACAAACCGTGTCATCTTTCTGCAGGCCGTGTGCGAGCAGGGTCACTAGTATCTGGTGTTACAGAATGGATCTGGTGTTGTTGTCTTTAGGCCTCTTGAACCAAACCACAACATCTACCAGGTCTCTCCTTGTGAAATAGCAGGTATAGTAGCTTTCTTAGGCTTAACATTATTGCTTGGTATCAATTCTGGTACATCAACCAACCTCCCAAGTTCTGTGGCTCTTCCATCATCTACACAGATATAAGATTGTCCCTATGGCTGTTCTCTCACTTAATACACCCAAACTGTTCCCTCTCTACCGTAATTGGTGTCTCTTTTCCTGAATTGTATTCTCCCTCTCTGTTTCAGCCCACAAGCCCCAAGTTTGGGAAGGCTGATTCCTATGAGAAGCTTGAGAAACTGGGAGAAGGCTCATACGCTACAGTATACAAAGGGAAAAGCAAGTGAGTGCCAAAACAATATTCATGTAAAGGTCCAATGCAGCTGTTTTTATCTCAATATCAAATCATTTCTGGATAACAATTCAATACCTTAATGT
This sequence comes from Coregonus clupeaformis, assembly GCF_020615455.1. Taxonomy (NCBI): domain Eukaryota; kingdom Metazoa; phylum Chordata; class Actinopteri; order Salmoniformes; family Salmonidae; genus Coregonus; species Coregonus clupeaformis. The sequence goes on from NC_059208.1 coordinate 23,223,627, forward strand.
GATTGTTTTCAATAAAACAATTTTTTTAGCAAAGAGCCATTTCTCAAGCAAGAATATAGCTAGGACTGTCTGCGAGTGGTCTGAGTGGGAAGGGGAAATGTTTGGAACTCTCTTTCTTAATGGTTTATTAACTAATTTACCGTCTGATGATGTCACCAGGCAGGCCAAAACTCCATCCCACCAAAACAGGCTGAAATTTCAGGTGTTCTTTTCGAACAGCTCTTACACTAAAGGGGCATTATCATAATTTTCACAATTTCACAGTATTATTCCAACCTCAAATGTGTGGAAATATATATAAAACACAGGAAATCACGTTTTTGACTGCACTGCATTTTCCGCATTGCCTACTTACTGTATATGGCCAATTTATATGCACATAACTGCTTGTAATTATAAAGCAGTAAAGTGGTATAGGTTAAGATAAGGGTAATAACAATTACTGGCCATATTGCATATTACACTAATAAAAGATCTGCACTTCCCCAACCATGAAATGCAATTTGTTTTATTAAATCACTTTGAAATGGAATTGTTTAACGATTGTTTAAGTTATTATTTTGTTATTTTAATTTTTTCCTGTTCGTGCATAGCGGTAAAATTACCCAGGTTCTGATAATTAAAATGTAGCAAGTGAAAATGTCATAGCCGCAAATGGATTGAAATGCATTTACACCATTTCTCACTGTAATGAAGTTACTTTGTATGTGTTTTTCTTCACTACAATGGATTTGATTGGTGAGGTTCATTTTATTTAATCTTCTGGTCTTCTACTAAGTCTCACTCCAGTGCTCCTAAATTGCATTTCATTGACTTACAGAAATCTACCATTCTCTGCATTCACTGCCTGGCTCATATTGAGTCCTTTTTTCATGGGATGAAGCGTAACGTGTTGGGGTGCCTTATCTTCTTGTTGCCAGGGTGAACGGCAAGCTGGTGGCCCTGAAAGTGATTCGTCTGCAGGAGGAGGAGGGGACACCGTTCACCGCCATTAGAGAAGGTTGGTCTCTGTCACACCATTAGGCTCAGGTGAAGTCTACAGACTCGAAGATAAGGTTAAGTGTTGTTATTCTAGGTACTTGGGTTAAGTGGATTTCGGTTTTTGTAATGGTGACTGTTGTCAGAGAGAGGGGTGCTAACGTCTCTAACAAAAAATGTGTAGCTCAGTTGGTAGAGCATGGCGCTTGCAATGCCAGTGTTGTGGGTTCGATTCCCATGGGGGACCAGTATGAAGAAAAAAAAAATGTATGCACTGGATAAGAGCGTCTGCTAAATGACTAAAATGTAAATGTAATCTAGAAAAGCCAAATCTGAAGTCTTTCCCAGCACAACCCAAATATAAAACTGCCTCTTGTGTTAGCTAGATTGGGATCTGACTGATTTTCAGCCTTATGAACCCATCCCATGGGCCATGTCTACCTTATTATTATTTATTTAACCAGGTAAGCCAGTTGAGAACAAGTTCTCATTTACAACTGCGACCTGGCCAAGATAAAGCAAAGCAGTGCGATAAAAACAACAACACAGAGTTACATATGGAATAAACATTAGTCTGCATAGTGTTCCATTGCCACACTGGGCTAAATCACTTCAGAGGGATGTTCTTGCCATGCAGTGCTTTCTCCTGGTCCCTGGCCGTGTGTCACAGCAGGTCAAGTTGTGTGAAGGCCGGATAGCAGTCTTTGGTGTTCTAGCTAACTGGAGCTGAGTGGCTAGGAGGCTTGGAGGTTCCTGAATGTGAGGGTGGGTGTGAGAAATATGTGGCACACTCACCTCCACCTCCACAGGCAGAGCTGGGCTGGGCCTGGCTGGGCTGGAGCCTTGCTTCATTTAGATGAGAAAATTAGATGAGAAAACGATTCTGGCTGTTTGATCTGTGGGATCATGGGCTGATGAACAGAGCTGAGAGCCATGCACCAGCCCCTCTTCACCCCTCCTCACCCCCCGCCCAGGCCTCCCTCCCTCCCTTCCTCCCCATCCCTCTCTCCCCCGGTGAGCGGATCAGAAAAGCACTTTGAAATTTAACTAATTCAACGATTACTGGGCCGAGATGCTCCCAGAGTGGAAACGTGGACAGAATAACAGGGCGGTGTTGAAAGCAATACCGACGCCCCTGAGAGAGGACCCAGGTGTGTGTTTGTGCGTGAGTGCATGCGTGCGTGCTTGCATACGTGTGCGCATCCGTGCATGTATGTGGGGATGCGTGTGTGTGTGAATTGGAACACACAATAACATTATCAACACAGTCAGTATCTGTGTGTCAGGAGGTAGGGAGGGACTGGTGTATAGCCCATCTAGATCTTTACCTAAATTGGTACAGCAGCCTTTTGAGGTAGCTCCTGTCTATAGCACTAAGACAGATATGTGTGAGAGGAGCATTGCCTTTGATCTTTAGGGGTTTCAGTGCTTTAGGTGTTCATGCACAATGGCTCTGTGCTGTGTGCTTTGCTCTGCAGATCACGACGCCATAGGTTCTCTCTCTCCGTTGCCCTTGAAACAGAATTGCTGTTCGCTAAATTAATCACATTCGCAACAGTCTGAAAATCCCATTTAGGCTTCTCATAATAAAAACACACTTAATATGCCGCTCCGGCTCTCTGTTCTAAATGAAACCGTTCCCTGTGTTGTTTAGCTCTTAACGAGATAAGATTTCTGTCAACAGTTTGTTTGGCTCGGCCGTGGTGATTGTGTGGTGGGAGAGGAGCAGAAAGTCTTTGGTGGAGCCGTAGTGCCTCTGATCACATCTTTCAAACACATGAAAAGGCGTTGTTTGAAGTGTTCACTCCCTCCTCAGCTGCCAGTTGATACAGCGCAGCATGGCTCCTCCACCGAGGGTTTAGAGCGACGCTGACTATTACCACTAATTGCTCTGTTCACGCCCGGCCCGCTAGCTGACACAATAGACACAGAGCTTTGCCTCCCAAATAATGGGAGTGATGATCCCTCCCCAAGGCTTTGCCTTTCACTCTCTTTACTCTCTCTCTCTTTACTCTCTCTCTCTCTCTCTCTCTCTCTCTCTCTCTCTCTCTCTCTCTCTCTCTCTCTCTCTCTCTCTCTCTCTCTCTCTCTCTCTCTCTCTCTCTCTCTCTCTCTCTCTCTCTCTCTCTCTCTCTCTCTCTCTCTCTCATACTGTCAAAAAGTTGGTGGCAAACTGAAACCAGTTAGATAACTATTTCACCATAACTACATTGACTCCATTTTAAAGCAGTGAGATCTATGATTGCCATAGATGTAGTTGAAGTGTTGCTGGTAGTAACTATTCTATTATTTTATTTTATTTTCTATTCTATTCCATTTCATTCCATTCTATTATTTTCTATTCCTTTCTGTTCTATTCTGTTCTATTCTATTCTAAATCGTACTACTGACTATTACTATTACCATCCACTATTCTATTATATTCTATTAGGCTATATTCTATTCTAGTCTTTTCTTTATCATATTGTAAATTAATGGTAATACTGATGGTAGTTTTGCATGTAACTGCTTCATCATGATAATACTGTATCCTGTGTTTTTCTAGCGTCTCTTCTGAAAGGTCTGAAGCACTCCAACATCGTGCTGCTCCATGACATCATCCACACCAAGGAAACCCTGACACTGGTCTTTGAGTATGTGGTGAGTGTTACAGCACCAACTGGATATGTTGCACAGAGCATCATGGGTACTGTAGTACATCATGTTACAGGGTTAGCTCAGTACAGGTCTTTGAGTATGTGGTGAGTGTTACAGCACCAACTGGATATGTTGCACAGAGCATCATGGGTACTGTAGTACATCATGTTACAGGGTTAGCTCAGTACAGGTCTTTGAGTATGTGGTGAGTGTTACAGCACCAACTGGATATGTTGCACAGAGCATCATGGGTACTGTAGTACATCATGTTACAGGGTTAGCTCAGTACAGGTCTTTGAGTATGTGGTGAGTGTTACAGCACCAACTGGATATGTTGCACAGAGCATCATGGGTACTGTAGTACATCATGTTACAGGGTTAGCTCAGTACAGGTCTTTGAGTATGTGGTGAGTGTTACAGCACCAACTGGATATGTGAGTCAGCAGAGGATCAATATATTTTATTTGTGTAAAATGTATTTTAATATGAAATTCAAAAAGCCCAAAAAGCCACAGTTTCATTCTAGAACTTGAATAACTAACTTGTTTAATGGTTTGATTAATTTGACCTCTCACTCTTCAGTTCATGACATTGATTTATTTAATCCCAGTCCAAAGAGATATGAGCTCTGGCTAGTTTTACACAGATATTTTTTGTTTATAAGATGGTTAAACGTTTAGTAATGTTTAGTCTTGCCTGTTAAAAACAGAACCCAAGCCTGGGTTATTTTCCCCCAGGCTTTGAACAGGAACAGTGATCTGAGTGCCATAGAATGGTGGCCTAACCACTAGTGGCATGGCAGCCTCATGCCCAGCTCTGAACCCAGCCCTGGCATCATGGAGGAACATTTTAATTGAGGGTTGCTGTTTCTGTAGGTTTCCATAGCACACATAAACAGGCATGTATACACGCTCGCACACATGCACACACACACACATGCACACACACACACACACACATGCACACACACATGCACACACACACACATGCTGTGGACAGCAATAGCAGCAGGAGTTCCCTCTCTCTGCTGTGGAGTAGTGTGGCCTGTTGTTACTGCTGACATATATGCATATGGATAACATACACTGATGAGGCTCAAACCAGCCAGAATACCAATCTCCAAACTCTAGGAGTAGTAAAGTCCCTGCTCAGCATTACTCCAATCGACCATATATGTAAATAGTTCAACCTCTTTGATGTTGATATGCAAAACAAGACCCGCTCCATGTTTGTTTTCATCCGTGCTGTGTGCTATGTGGCCTGGTGCAACATATCAAGAGCCAGCTCTGATACTGGACTGTATATACCATTGGTGCCCAGGGTGTCGATCGCGGTCGACCGGACGATCGCAAACTTCTTTCTAGTAGACCGCATAAAAGTTTTCAAAATGAATGCAATAAAAAGCTGGTTATAGGGATTCTAATGAGGATGCTCTCTGTCCTTAAAGTGTACGTTTTGATTACCTGGAGAACAGAGGTCAGACTGGATAGAGGGGTTGTGGAGGTCTTTCACTGCTGTTTCTCTGCTCCATGTGCAAATATAGGAGCTAACCAATTCCAAATATATATATATTCATCAAGTAGATACTGTCTGTAAGTGGACATGGTTAACAAGGATCTGTCTCCATAGCCTTTATTATGACAGACCACCCTTCTCTCACTGTGAATGTTGAACAGACAGAGTGGATAGCGTATATTTGACAGAAATGGGTAATGCAACACTGTGGATCTGTGTGTTGTCGTTGCTGTGGAGCCAGTTTCATGCTGTTCTATTCTGCTGTGTTCAGACCTGTAATTCCAAACTCTTTTATATACAGAAGGCTCCACACCAAGCCAAATCAATTCATTTTTCTCATCTAGCAGGTAATGACGATTGACAGGGAGTGAGCGGGACCGATAGAGAGAGAGAGGTAGAGAGAGGGAGAGAGATGAAATGGAGAGAAAGTGGGGGTGAGCAAGATATGGAGAGAGAGAGAGGGAAAGACAGAGAGAAATATAGAGAGAGGGAGGGAGAGAGAGAGAGTGAGAGCAGGTTTTGAGTAAGGTGGACAGGCATGGCTTGTTTCAGAGTCAGGTTGAATTATTCATGAAAGGAACACATTTATATCTGACGGTGTGAGGAGCAGCGGGGGTACGCAAATATCACCCAGGCCCTCGAGCTGTGGTGTGTGTGTCCGTCTGTCCGTGTGTGTGTGCCCCAGGTCTGCTGGAAGAATAAATCAGTGAAGTGCAGATCAGGGTAATTCCTCTTTTCTCCCGCCGTCGGACAGACAGACGACTCTGCTTACATACAGCGCTTAAAGACATACAGACAGTGTCACTCCCTCTCTCATCCCTCCACACAATCACATGAAGGGCTTTGTACCAAAGGTTCCCACTGTGGATCATTCTGTTGATATAGACCGGATATCATTCATCCGCAGACGGGGGAGACATACTGGGGAATAAAATAAATACTGCGACTGACGTCTGCTGCAATTTAATGATTGAGTTTGTGTCTCCAGCCTGGCGCCATACTGATATTTTATCATGGACGGATGACAGTAGGTCAGAATTGCTTTGACTAGCAAGGGGAAAGCTATAAAAGCCAATAACGTTTTTCCATTAGCAGATTTTTCCATCCTCAAACCAAGCTCACATTCCAACCAAGGTACATTCAAGACTAGCATAACAATAAACAAAAAGCCAATATTCTCACTGCCAAGAACCTCTCTCTGCTGCTTTTACTGTTCAAATAAATACCATAAAATACTGAACAGCATCAATACATTAATACTTCATTTTTCATATTGACTTATTTTTGGTTCATTGCAATGCATTGTAACTGTGATTAGATTTGGTGTTTTATGACTCTTTATTTAGACATATTATAATCAAACTGTCCTCTCTTTCTCCCTGACAGCACACAGATCTGTGCCAGTACATGGACAGGCACCCAGGAGGACTGCATCCTGACAATGTGAAGGTAAGACTGCTCTTCATTATCATGACTATATTACTACATTCAACTACACTGTCCTTAGCGTCATTAATCAAATCCTACAGTTTTTACAGTGACACTGCTGAGGAGTGATGCCCACTCACACATGGTTAGATAGTAGCAGTGTCCTGTAGGCTTGCTTAAATTACTTCAATAAAATACACAGTTGAGGAGTAACACACACTGTTAGAGTAGCAACGTTTTCCTGTGGCTCTGTGTAGAGGTGTGTTGAGGACGAGGAGAAGGTAGGGAGTGTGATGGAGTGAATGGGGCCATGGAGGATGGGAGGGATGGTGTGAAAGGGGGGTGTTGTGTAGAGTGGTCCTTTGAGAAGTGGGAGGGGGGTGAGATCAGGCAAAGTGGGTTATGTAACACTTCATACCTAATATTGTCACTAAGGATTTCCGTAAGTCATGTATTTATCCTGTTGACGACCGACGGCCTGCCTCATTGAAATGCATGTATTAATAATAAAGGATTATTCCCAGAGAGGGGTGTCAGGGGGAAAAACCTGCTTGCACCTCTTAATCTGTAAACATATGTTGCATCCCAAATGGCACACTATTCCCCATATAGTGCACTATTTTTGACCAGAGCCCTATTGGCCCTAGTCAAAAATAGTGCACTATAAAGGGAATAGGTTGTAATTTGGGATGCAAACAGAGTCCCAGGTGAACGACAGGCCAGGACGTGTCCTCACTGTGTCGCCATGTAGCCTTTGTGAAATAATTTCCTCTGTGAAGTCTTAAGAGGGGCTTTTATTTGTATATGAATGTGCTCTGACAATGACATTGTGATAAATGTTTCCTCTGTCAGAACTGGACTAGAAGGTAGAGTTAGAGAGAGAGACATAAAGAAATAGACAAAGACAGAGACAGAGACGGACATATGTCTGTTACCCAAAGGGCCAGCAGCTAGTTTTAGCCATAATGCTCTCCATGGTGGGAGGACAGATGGAGAGGGAGGGAGGGAGGGAGGGAGGGAGGGAGGGGGGGAGGGAGAGAGAGAGAGAGAGAGAGAGAGAGAGAGAGAGAGAGAGAGAGACCAGAACACATCTTTCCCTGGTGGGAGGACAGACAGAGTACAGGAGGAGCTCTAATGACCTGGCAGCTGAAAGGAAAACAAACTGACTGTGTGGAGGCAGAGGCTACGTCCCAAATGGCACCCTATTCACTATGTAGTGCACTACTCTTGACCAGGCTCCATAAGGCTATGGTTAAAAGTAGTGCACTATATAGGGAATAGGGTCCCATTTGAGGCACAACTAGAGACCCAGACCTGGACCAATCATTAGAATCAGCAATCAAAAACCAAGATGGAGGCAGCATGTCGAGCCAATGGCATATTGAACTCTCCTGTTTGCCAATGTGCCGCTCTTCTGTGCTCTTGTGTGTCAAGAGCCAGAGACACTCCAGTATGTGTTAACTGTAAAATGGAGGGTATAATAGCTATATTTGTAACCAGTGAGGAGCAGAGTAGACAGACAATTTGCTGGAGGTTAATTCCCTTCATTACAGTGTCTCTGAATAACAGAGAAAGTGGCTTGTCCTCCTGTGTGTGTGTGTGTGTGTGTGTGTGTGTGTGTGTGTGTGTGTGTGTGTGTGTGTGTGTGTGTGTGTGTGTGTGTGTGTGTGTGTGTGTGTGTGTGTGTGTGTGTGTGTGTGTGTGGGTGGGTGGGTGGGTGGGTGGGTCTGTGTGTGTGTGTGGTGTGTGTGTGTGTCAATCAGATGACAGATCGGGTCTCAAATTGCTTTTGTTCCCTGGTTGAGGTTATTTCAGAAGAAACAGCCTCTGACTGAAGATACGTTGCTTCTATGAAGTGTGTGTGTGTTTGTGTGTGTGTGTGTTTGTCCTCCTGTTGAATAATCAGAGACATAAAAGCTATTAGAGTGTGTGCTGTCTGATGTGGCTGGATCACATTAGCATTAACGTAGCAGAAAACACTTGGACTTTCACTAGCTAATGCAATTATAAGTCAGCCTGCCCAGCAGAGAGAAGTGTGTGTGTGTTTGTGTTGTTTGGAGCGTATCTTGTTACAGAACTCCTTCTGAGAGCAAAGTACAGAACATTTACCTTGACCCATACACTTGATTGATTACAGTGTTCTCCTTTAGTATTCAACCTATTATTTCATGTTCTGTATGACATCACCCAAAGCTGCAACAACCTCCCAGTCAGTGAAGCTCTTGATGTGATTATATCCAGTCAGCTGAATGGGGTTCTCTTAATGAGAGCCGACTAGATTGATGTGAAACTGACACCCCTGACAGTAGGGCTGGGCAATGTTGGTCAAAATGTCATATCATGGTATTTTAAAAAAAATTGACGGTATGATGGTATTTTATGGTATTTTATATTTTTGAATAATAAAAGTTATACATTTGCTTTATGGGTAGTGCGTGACCCTAGGGTGGCAACACATACAGTACATTCTAAGTGATTTCAATGGGTCTTTCTCCATTCTGATTGTTTTATACTGTTCAATTCAACTTCAACCAAAAATAATTTTCAGCATTTTCATCAATTTCTGCATTTCCTGCACTAATTTGAGATCATTTCCACACTGCCACGTAGGGTTACACGATATGGGCAAACAACCTCGGCCTTATTTCTAACCAAATGTTGCAATTGCGATTTGAGTTGTGATTTAGAGCAAAACACATGGGCAAACTGTTGGAATCATGGAAATAGAATGATTATTGTAATTATATAGTTAGAATATAATAGTGGGCACTTTGAATACAGTGTTGTTTGACATGACAACGAATGAAAATGCCAGGGAGGAGTTAAGTGTTTCCTAGGGGACCCTATAATCTTTGGCTACATTGAATGTTTTCTCTTAGCTACTTCATGTAGCTAACATATTCATGCTTCACGTATTCCTCATTGATTTAGAAGATACTGTTGCACAAACAACATGCTGATTTAGTTCTACACCATCACTGGTATTATCAGGCTATATAGCTAATTACGTTTGATCTGACTCAGTACATTTATTAGCTAGCTAGCTAACAAGATTTAGGCCCAACTTGCTAAGAAAATACAAACTAGCTGTTGCAGACTGAACACAAGTGTCTCGTGGTCGAGGAACAACAAATGTGCTCCTTGAGTGACAGGGGGCGGGGCTAGGTCTGGTGGAAAGCGGCATGGAGAGAGAGAGCGGAGAGAGATGACTCAAGTAGCGAAGTAAACTAAAAAAAATGGACGTTACACACGGCGTATCCCATTTAACAAACCAAACATTCAAATACTGTTATAGAAGGTAAATACCAGTATATCGTAAAATACGGTATATCGCCAAGCCCTACCTGGAAGGCATTGATTGACATTCACAATCCTATTTAAACAGCATGTAGTACAAGAAGAGCTACCCTCATTGCATTATTCCTCAATGTCAAGTGTAGTATCAATGTCAGGTGGAATATTGATAAATGAGGTTAGTATAATGTAACATCACAAAGGCCCATGTCTGAAAATGTTCAACAAACTCAACAAAGCACTACTCCTGAGTTCCCCCCCTCTCCCCCTCACCTCCGCTCCGCTCCTCTTCTCCTCTCCTCTCCCCCTCTCTGTGCCCTAATCATGTATGCAGATAATGCAGTAATGACATGCCACATTAAGACAGACAGTACTACCCAGATGGTTTCTGGGATAAACTACTACGGGGAACAGGGCGGTAGGGGAACAGTAGCTGGCAGATGGGAGCGTCACTGTCTTCTCAGCTCATTTAACATACTATCCTACCTCTCCTTCACTCACTGCTGGGCTAAACTCACTCCCCTGCATATAGTAAAGTGCTGCTTTCAGAGATTTCCTCAATGACTCCCAAGGTTGCCATTCAATTAAATACTTCATTTATTATCCCCTCAGGTACAATGAAGATTTAGAGGTTTGTGTTTCGAGGGGTTGGCTATGTCCATGATGTTGTGTTCAGCATGACTGCATGTGATTGGACTCTCATTCACTATTGATAGTGTTTGAATAAGTCATGTGAACACAAAATACATCTATTGGAATAACACATCTTTTTGGGGCTTTTGTCTTTGCCCCAAATCAGTCAGTATGCATTGGAATTAGCCAATGATAACACATGCTTATAAAAAATACAAAATAAAATTGGCAACATGATAATATATACACATTTGTTTCCCCTTTGTTCTGTGTTTTTGTGTGCAAATATTCCATATGAATAAGAAATGTGTATAACCCATTATATGCTGTTAGTATGATGCATGGTCTCATAATGTAGTAAATGAATGGGAATATCAGACAATAGAGCCAGTCTGGAGTCTATTTCACTGGCAGATTACAGAGAATATCTGGACTCAGATGATGAAATCCACTGTTCTACTGGCCACACCTTATACTCTAAACCCATCTCTACATACAAATGTATTGCCATAGATTTTCATTAAATCAAACAGTGTTAACTTTTTCATTTGAACACTGATGTAAAAGTTAAAGCAGAGGTATATAAAACAGACAAAACATTCAACAAATATACGAAGAGGCTATGATAACAGTTGGAAGTTGAGGTGCCGTGTACAGTGTGTAGGTACACACACACCAGTGGTGTAAAGTACTTAAGTAAAAATACTTTAAATTACTACTTAAGTCATTTTTTTGGGGTATCTGTACATTACTTTAGTATTTATATTTTTGACAACTTTTACTTCACTACATTCCTCAAGAAATTTACTTTTTACTCCATACATTTTCCCTGCCCCCAAAAAGTACTCGGTACATTTCGAATGCTTAGCAGGACAGGAAAATTGTCCAATTCACACATTTATCAAGAGAACATCCCTGGTCATCCCTACTGCCTCTGATCTGGCAGATAGACTAAACACAAATGCTTCATTTGTAAATTATGTCTGAGTGTTGGAGCGTGCCTCTGGCTATCTGTAAATAAAAAAATTAAACAATTGTGTTGTCTGGTTTTCTTAATATAAGGAATGTGAAATGATTTATACTTTTACTTTTACTTTGATACTTAAGTATATTTAAAACCAAATACTTTTAGACTTTTACTCAATTAGTATTTTACTGGGTGACTTTCACTTTTACTTGAGTCATTTTCTATTAAGGTACAGTAGCTTTACTTTTACTCAAGTATGACAATTGGGTAATTTTTCCACCACTGGCACACACACACACACACACACACACACACACACACACACACACACACACACACACACACACACACACACATCCACAGCCAGACAAACACACACACACAGGCCAGGGTTGGCAGTCAATTCAGGAAGTAAATTTAACCCCTTACACTTATGGAAATTGGCCTATGTGGATAGGGCCAAATTGAAATGTTTCTAACAGAAGAACTATAAAAAATTACATATGCATGACCATGGTAGCAATTGAAAGATAACATTTTGGAGATTATGTGAGCACAACAGTTCACCTGACACAAGAATGAATCCAAACATTACACTGTTGATTTTATGTGCAGTTTACATTTACTGTAATTTTTCAAAGCAATTGTCAATAACGAAATCTGAAAATACTCTGGATACATTCAATAACATAATAAGAATAATCATTGACATGTTGGAGTAGGTCCAAGATAAGAAAAAACGATTACAAGGGTTTGAGTGAGAGGTCTAACTTGTTTCTCCAAGTGGCCACACACCTCTCCAAACTGTGCACAGTTCCTAAGTCTTTCCATGCACTTTTATGACTCAAGGAAAGCGCCTTCAATTATAAGGTGCTGTTTTGAGCTCTCCTAGCTTTGCCATTGAGCAACTGAAGCAAGCACACTTGTAGTGCATCCCCACCATCACACAATTACTGTTGTTGTTTACGCAATCCAAAACCTTTCCATTAAAATCACAATCTAGGTCAGGTGGGTATCATTTTAAAGCTTATTCTATTATCAACATGACTAGCTAAATTATAAAATACGATCTTACAGTGTTAGGCTTTCAAAAGGCACTTCAGACAAACAGATTGTAATTTTGGTGCGCATAGAATCATTACAATACGACAAACATAGGCTCATTCTGTTCAGGACAATCCAGGGTATATCCCATGTCATCCTTGTAACTGTTGCTCAAAGATAGTGATCATAAACATTGATACTGTAAATTACATGGGTTTTCAAATATGGAAATGCGAAGTGCACATTTGGAGTCGGGTGTGTGGTTTGCTTGTATGACATCAAAGCAGTATTTATTATAATCCACAATGTTTCATCTTTCAGAACACATCAACTCCTCTTGATTTACAGCATTTCACTCACTCAGACAAATGTGCAAAAGTTGCCCAATTAGCGGGAAGGATGGGGGCATCTTCTTGTCACGCGCAGTGCTCAAGTTTATAACGGCTGTCAGTCAAAACCCATTCAGCGCTGTGAAGCGGAGAGCCTGAGCTCTAACGTCATGTATAGCATGTTACTGTACAGCCACTGCATTCCAATTTAAGCACTTCAATGACAAAATCTGCCATTTTCAACCCACATACGGGATGACACCTACACACACACACACACACACACACACACACACACACACACACACACACACACACACACACACTGCAATTAGTACACAGCACAACTAATGATTCATTATGTTCCTAACACCCTGGTCCACGGTTACTACCCTTTCCCAGGGTCGTTGTCTACTAATTACTGCAGTCCATTGCCAATGAGTGAATGCATTGTGAAGCTGTTTCTTGATGGGAATATCTATACCCTCATAAGAAGAGGTTGTCTCTTTCTATTTGTTCATGGTTAGTGTCTAAAATCCCTCTCACCTAATTCCTCTCACCATCCTATAATTATGTATCATTCGTCCGCTGTGCGGTGGAAGTCCCTGGAGGGGTGAGGAGGTGGGGTGAGACTATTGATGTTCTGGGGAGCGGGCAGCTGGCTGCTGTTGACTTTCCAGCAAGGCAGCTTAAACTCTGCATCCCCTCACCTCCTCTCCCTCCTCTGCTTCATCCTACTCTCACTGCCGACCCTGTTCTCTTCTCTCTTTCACTGTACCTGACTTTCTTTCTTTTCATGCCTCTGCCGTTGGAGACCATTCTCTCTCTCTGTCTGGTTCTCTCTCTCACCACTTCTCTTTCTCTATATGTCTCTTTCCCCTTTCTCTCTCTCTCTCTCTCTCTCTCTCTCTCTCTCTCTCTCTCTCTCTCTCTCTCTCTCTCTCTCTCTCTCTCTCTCTCTCTCTCTCTCTCTCTCTCTCTCTCTCTCTCTCTCTCTCTCTCTCTCGCTCCCTCTCTCCCTCTCTCTCCTAATAACTCTAGCGATGCCTTTAGCATTTTAAGCCAGATGGGCAGATAGCTTCAACTCACTTATTATATTTGGGGAGACCAGTCATCTAGCAGATGTCACATCTGTCATGTGGCCAAATGTCTTGCTAGTACAGTGACAATGTTGGGCTATTGAGTGTGACTACAGTCTAGGGCTAGACATGGAATAGAAAATTTTAAAAGCATGCATAAGCACTCAATTTAGCCCAGCTCTCAGCTAAACTCCAATCAAATGTTTGCCCTTGTACTTTACCTTCTACCATATAATATGCTAATTTGACAGAATTCTCTGTTTTCCTGTAGTCGACAATAAGAGTTATTTTTAGGCAGTGTTTTGATGTTTAATTTGCAGAAAGAGAGGAGTGAATAAATGAGTAACCTTTTGATTGCCTAGCCCACTTAATGAGGCAGGGGCTTTTGATGAGTGTGTTTTGATATACATGAGTAAACACACATTTCCCATGCTTATTTCCAGCGCTGTGCGTTGTTTCGTGTATCGCTTGCCTGCTGAGTTGAGAAATGCTAAACTGTTGACCCGGTGACTCCAGATGCCAGACAGGGCTGATCCCTGATTGGACTCCACGGTTTTCGCTCTGCCTAATTGGCTGAGACCCTGCTAGTGCTGCTGAGAAGAGAGAGATTGGAATGAAAGATTAGAATGTTGGAATGGAGGATCAGCGATTGCACAGATTCAGAATTCATTATTGGTTGATTGATGCAAAGTGAACAAAAAATAAGCACAGGATCTGAAAGAGCCATACACATTGATGTTGTTTTCAGGTGCTGTGTCAGAGTAAAACATGTAAATATGAGGACATTTATTCACATTTTATTTTGTGTTAATGCTTATTTTCTCACATATTTCCCATTGTTAGCATTTGAATGTGACTGTGTAATCAAAATGAAAAGACAACCACTTTGTTGGTGGTTGAAGTCAGAACATGACATATTTATAAATAGACATTTTATCATTATTGTTATTTCTATTGTTTATTTATTGATCTCCTCTCAAGCCTTCGAATGAACCAATCACTATTTGTTATTGATGTGAGAGATCAGATGGTCGTTGTGATGGCAGTTATATATTTGATCACTGGTCAATAGTCCAAGCAGAGGAAATGATGGGATGGGAGTTCTGGGTTGATTGGCTAGTATTGACGTTGCGAGTGAGGTTGAGGGTGTGTGTGTGTGTGTGCGTGTGCGTGTGCATGCAAGCGTTATAGAGTTAATGGTGTGGTGTAAATGAGTTTTGGGAGTTAATTTACCAGTGCTGGTATTGTGTTAAGGCTGAATGAAGACATTAACACCTCCTACTGATGGATAGCTGTTATGACACTGAAAGCCTTTCTCTGTTACGTATGAGTCCAACCAATGCTATGAATCAGCCAGAGAGATGGAGAAGAAGAGAGAAGTAGATACTAGAATGGACAAATAGCAGGATGTAAAATAAAAACATTAGAAGGAAATATTGCTATTGAGACAATAGGTGAAACATAGTGGGTGACCTGGAAATCCATTGGAAACACATGATATACATTGTTTGAATGATTGATGATTAGCCTACTCTAATTATAAAATGTCTCATGAATCTAATGAACTTATGATTCATGAATTGAATGATCGAATCATTCATGAACATAAACATCTAATGATGAATGATTAATGGTGGATCTCCTCTCTGTCTATCAGTTGTTCCTGTACCAGTTGTTGAGAGGTCTGTCCTACATCCACCAGAGGTATATCCTGCACCGCGACCTCAAGCCTCAAAACCTGCTCATCTCTGACACTGGAGAACTCAAACTGGCCGACTTCGGTAGGTGGCTTTGCTTTGTGTCTGACTAGCACTCTTTTGTCTTTCCGTGCTTCTCTCTCTCTTTCTCTCTCTCTCTCTCTCTCTCTCTCTCTCTCTCTCTCTCTCTCTCTCTCTCTCTCTCTCTCTCCCCTCTCTCTCTCTCTCTCTCTCTCTCTCTCTCTCTCTCTCTCTCTCTCTCTCTCTCTCTCTCTCTCTCTCTCTCTCTCTCTCTCTCTCTCTCTCCCCCCTCTCTCTCTCTCTTTCTCTCTCTCCTTGCTCTCCTCTCTTTCTCTATCTCTCTCATCTCTCTCATATCTCTCTCTCTCTCTCTTATCTCTCTCTCGCTCTCTCTTCTCACTCTCTTTGTCTCTTCTTTCTTTCTCTCTCTCGCTCTCTCTCTGTCGCTAGTGTGTGTGTGTGTGTGTTAGACATCTCCTGAAGTGGTAGCACCATATGGCCAGTCTCCTTTCATGGTGCCCAGCTCTGTAAATACTACCCACACAGTTTGACTGGTTTCCAGAGGGCATCGGCTCAGACTGGCACCACAGACCAGACAAAGACTGCCTCACTCACAGGAAATCATCCCTCTATCTCTCCATCCCTCCATCCACCCCTCCATCCACCCTTCCATCCACCCCTCCATCTATCCCTCCATCCATCCCTCTAGCCGCACAGGCAGGGGGGACACCTTCATCAATAATGTAAACCCCTCCTCATTATAGAGTAGACATATTACTGGAAGGCAATGAGAAAATAATGGACCACATGCTAAATGAGAAAGAATGGAAATCCCATGGAAATACTGCTGTGGATACACACACAGACACGGTCAGCCCTAGCCTAGGGGATCTCACTTAGATGCTGAGTAGAGGCTGGAGGCAGCGAGGTGTGTGTGTGTGTGTGTGTGTGTGTGTGTGTGTGTTTCAGTAGGAAGTTCCTGAGGCCCTAGCCTCTGCAGCAGGAATACTAAGGCCCTGACAGCTGAGGACCAGGGGCTGAACATGAACAGGGGGATAAACAGAGGGAGAGGAGGCGAGGTGGAGAGAAAGGGGAATAGAGAGGGGAGCTGAGAGGAGGGGGAGGAGATGGAGAGGAAAGGAGGAGAGAGAGAGTAGTTGGGATAAGAGTAATGGTGGTGGTGAATAGATTCAGAAGATTGCAGGGCATTGAGGAGAGGAAGAGGGTACTGGGGAATGGGAAGGGGTATAAAAGGGAGAGGAGAGGAGGAGAAGGTAGTGGGAAATGGGGATAAGGGGGAGGATTGAGGGGCTTGGAGAGAGTTAAGGGGAGGGGAGAGAGCGGGAGAGAAGGGAGGAGAAGGCTGACTGGCGGTCAGCCTCAGTGGCATGGGTTGATTTGTTTCTGGATCTGATCCAGAATCAGCCTCAGCTCTTTGTGTGTTTCTCTGTCCTAACAAGTAGCAAAAACAAAGGCAAACAAGCGAGGGTTATGAAAAGCTTAGATGGTTCGACTGAAGGACAGAACAAACTGAAGCCAACAAACTGAAGTAGTGTGTGTTTGTGTGTGTGTTTTTACGAATGTGCCAAGGTGACGGTAATCACCTATCTCACATAAACACACACACACACACACACACAGAGCGAATGGGAGAGAGGGGATCTGGACCATGACAGCTGCTGATGTGTTATTCTGGCGATGGTGTCTTGGAGCATATGGCTGTATTTTAGCCTCTCAATACACACACACACACACACACACACACACTGTACTTCACTACACACACCCTCACTCGGGTCACTAGGACACTTAACTCTCACAAGGGTCACAGACACACACACATGCACGGCTTGAACTGTCACAAGTGTGTGTTACTGTGCAGTGTGTGTCAAGTGTGTATTGGTTTATAGCAGGGTTCTTCAATTCCGGTCCTGGAGGGCCGAAACACTTCTGTTTTTTATTTCTACCTGGTAGTTAATTGCACTCACCTGGTGTCCCAGGTCTGAATTAGCCCCTGATTAGAAGGAGAGGATGAAAAACAGAGGTGTTTCGGCCCTCCAGGACCGGAATTGAAGAACCCTGGTTTATAGCATGTGTGTCAAGTGTATGCAATAGACATTTGTGTTTTCAAGCTTGACTATCATCAAAGAAGAGAGTTGTAACTATGACATGAATTGCAAATGTGTGTGTGCTCATCTGTATGTGTGTGCTCTCGTACATAAGTGTGTGTCTGTGTGTGTGTGTGTGTGTGTGTCTGTGTGTGTGTGTGTCTACGCTCTCTCAACGGGGTGTGTCTCATGTGGCGTGGATCATTCCCAGTCATTCAGCTGTGGATATCTCAGTGTATATACTATGAGAGTCGTCTCTCTCCTCTCTCCTCAGAGCAGTGTCTCTCTCCTCTCTCCTCAGAGCGGTGTCTCTCTCCTCTCTCCTCAGAGCGGTGTCTCTCTCCTCAGAGTGGTGTCTCTCTCCTCTCTCCTCAGAGCAGTGTCTCTCTCCTCTCTCCACAGAGCGGTGTCTCTCTCCTCTCTCCTCAGAGTGGTGTCTCTCTCCTCTCTCCTCAGAGCAGTGTCTCTCTCCTCTCTCCTCAGAGTGGTGTCTCTCTCCTCTCTCCTCAGAGCGGTGTCTCTCTCCTCTCTCCTCAGAGCAGTGTCTCTCTCCTCTCTCCTCAGAGTGGTGTCTCTCTCCTCTCTCTCCTCAGAGCGGTGTCTCTCTCCTTCTCTCCTCAGAGCGGTGTCTCTCTCCTCTCTCCTCAGAGTGGTGTCTCTCTCCTCTCTCCTCAGAGCGGTGTCTCTCTCCTCTCTCCTCAGAGCGGTGTCTCTCTCCTCTCTCCTCAGAGCGGTGTCTCTCTCCTCTCTCCTCAGAGTGGTGTCTCTCTCTCTCCTCAGAGCGGTGTCTCTCTCCTCTCTCCTCAGAGGGTGTCTCTCTCCTCTCTCCTCAGAGCCGGTGTCTCTCTCCTCTCTCCTCAGAGCGGTGTCTCTCTCCTCTCTCCTCAGAGCGGTGTCTCTCCCTCTCTCCTCAGAGTGGTGTCTCTCTCCTCTCTCCTCAGAGCGGTGTCTCTCTCCTCTCTCCTCAGAGCAGTGTCTCTCTCCTCTCTCCTCAGAGTGGTGTCTCTCTCCTCTCTCCTCAGAGCAGTGTCTCTCTCCTCTCTCCTCAGAGCGGTGTCTCTCTCCTCTCTCCTCAGAGCGGTGTCTCTCTCCTCTCTCCTCAGAGCGGTGTCTCTCTCCTCTCTCCTCAGAGTGGTGTCTCTCTCCTCTCTCCTCAGAGCGGTGTCTCTCTCCTCTCTCCTCAGAGCAGTATCTCTCTCCTCTCTCCTCAGAGCGGTGTCTCTCTCCTCTCTCCTCAGAGCGGTGTCTCTCTCCTCTCTCCACAGAGCGGTGTCTCTCTCCTCTCTCCTCAGAGTGGTGTCTCTCTCCTCTCTCCTCAGAGCAGTGTCTCTCTCCTCTCTCCACAGAGCGGTGTCTCTCTCCTCTCTCCTCAGAGCGGTGTCTCTCTCCTCTCTCCACAGAGCGGTGTCTCTCTCCTCTCTCCTCAGAGTGGTGTCTCTCTCCTCTCTCCTCAGAGCAGTGTCTCTCTCCTCTCTCCTCAGAGTGGTGTCTCTCTCCTCTCTCCTCAGAGAGGTGTCTCTCTCCTCTCTCCTCAGAGCGGTGTCTCTCTCCTCTCTCCTCAGAGCGGTGTCTCTCTCCTCTCTCCTCAGAGCGGTGTCTCTCTCCTCTCTCCTCAGAGCAGTGTCTCTCTCCTCTCTCCTCAGAGTGGTGTCTCTCTCCTCTCTCCTCAGAGCGGTGTCTCTCTCCTCTCTCCTCAGAGCGGTGTCTCTCTCCTCTCTCCTCAGAGCAGTATCTCTCTCCTCTCTCCTCAGAGCAGAGTCTCTCTCTCTCTCCTCAGAGTGGTGTCTCTCTCCTCAGAGCAGTGTCTCTCTCCTCTCTCCTCAGAGCAGTGTCTCTCTCCTCTCTCCTCAGAGCAGTGTCTCTCTCCTCTCTCCTCAGAGCGGTGTCTCTCTCCTCTCACCTCAGAGCAGTGTCTCTCTCCTCTCTCCTCAGAGCGGTGTCTCTCTTCCCTCACCTCAGAGCAGTGTCTCTCTCCTCTTTCCTCAGAGCAGTGTCTCTCTCCTCTCTCCTCAGAGCAGTGTCTCTCTCCTCTCTCCTCAGAGTGGTGTCTCTCTCCTCTCTCCTCAGAGCGGTGTCTCTCTCCTCTCTCCTCAGAGCGGTGTCTCTCTCCTCTCTCCTCAGAGCAGTATCTCTCTCCTCTCTCCTCAGAGCAGAGTCTCTCTCCTCTCTCCTCAGAGTGGTGTCTCTCTCCTCAGAGCAGTGTCTCTCTCCTCTCTCCTCAGAGCAGTGTCTCTCTCCTCTCTCCTCAGAGCAGTGTCTCTCTCCTCTCTCCTCAGAGCGGTGTCTCTCTCCTCTCACCTCAGAGCAGTGTCTCTCTCCTCTCTCCTCAGAGCGGTGTCTCTCTTCCCTCACCTCAGAGCAGTGTCTCTCTCCTCTTTCCTCAGAGCAGTGTCTCTCTCCTCTCTCCTCAGAGCAGTGTCTCTCTCCTCTCTCCTCAGAGCAGTGTCTCTCTCCTCTCTCCTCAGAGCAGTGTCTCTCTCCTCAGAGCAGTATCTCTCTCCTCTCTCCTCAGAGCGGTGTCTCTCTCCTCTCTCCTCAGAGCAGTGTCTCTCTCCTCTCTCCTCAGAGCAGTGTCTCTCTCCTCTCTCCTCAGAGCGGTGTCTCTCTCTCCTCAGAGCAGTGTCTCTCTCCTCTCTCCTCAGAGCGGTGTCTCTCTCCTCAGAGCAGTGTCTCTCTCCTCTCTCCTCAGAGCGGTGTCTCTCTCCTCTCTCCTCAGAGCGGTGTCTCTCTCCTCCTCAGAGCAGTGTCTCTCTCCTCTCTCCTCAGAGCGGTGTCTCTCTCCTCTCTCCTCAGAGCAGTGTCTCTCTCCTCTCTCCTCAGAGCAGTGTCTCTCTCCTCTCTCCTCAGAGCAGTGTCTCTCTCCTCTCTCCTCAGAGTGGTGTCTCTCTCCTCTCTCCTCAGAGCAGTGTCTCTCTCCTCTCTCCTCAGAGCGGTGTCTCTCTCCTCTCTCCTCAGAGCAGTGTCTCTCTCCTCTCTCCTCAGAGCGGTGTCTCTCTCCTCTCTCCTCAGAGCGGTGTCTCTCTCCTCTCTCCTCAGAGCGGTGTCTCTCTCCTCTCTCCTCAGAGCAGTATCTCTCTCCTCTCTCCTCAGAGCAGAGTCTCTCTCCTCTCTCCTCAGAGCGGTGTCTCTCTCCTCAGAGCAGTGTCTCTCTCCTCTCTCCTCAGAGCAGTGTCTCTCTCCTCTCTCCTCAGAGCAGTGTCTCTCTCCTCTCTCCTCAGAGCGGTGTCTCTCTCCTCTCACCTCAGAGCAGTGTCTCTCTCCTCTCTCCTCAGAGCGGTGTCTCTCTTCCCTCTCCTCAGAGCAGAGTCTCTCTCCTCTCTCCTCAGAGCGGTGTCTCTCTCCTCAGAGCAGTGTCTCTCTCCTCTCTCCTCAGAGCAGTGTCTCTCTCCTCTCTCCTCAGAGCAGTGTCTCTCTCCTCTCTCCTCAGAGCGGTGTCTCTCTCCTCTCACCTCAGAGCAGTGTCTCTCTCCTCTCTCCTCAGAGCGGTGTCGCTCTTCCCTCACCTCAGAGCAGTGTCTCTCTCCTCTTTCCTCAGAGCAGTGTCTCTCTCCTCAGAGCAGTGTCTCTCTCCTCTCTCCTCAGAGCAGTGTCTCTCTCCTCTCTCCTCAGAGCAGTGTCTCTCTCCTCTCTCCTCAGAGCAGTGTCTCTCTCCTCAGAGCAGTATCTCTCTCCTCTCTCCTCAGAGCGGTGTCTCTCTCCTCTCTCCTCAGAGCAGTGTCTCTCTCCTCTCTCCTCAGAGCAGTGTCTCTCTCCTCTCTCCTCAGAGCGGTGTCTCTCTCTCCTCAGAGCAGTGTCTCTCTCCTCTCTCCTCAGAGCGGTGTCTCTCTCCTCAGAGCAGTGTCTCTCTCCTCTCTCCTCAGAGCGGTGTCTCTCTCCTCTCTCCTCAGAGCGGTGTCTCTCTCCTCTCTCCTCAGAGCAGTGTCTCTCTCCTCTCTCCTCAGTGCGGTGTCTCTCTCCTCTCTCCTCAGAGCAGTGTCTCTCTCCTCCTCAGAGCAGTGTCTCTCCCCTCTCTCCTCAGAGCGGTGTCTCTCTCCTCTCTCCTCAGAGCAGTGTCTCTCTCCTCTCTCCTCAGAGCAGTGTCTCTCTCCTCTCTCCTCATAGCAGTGCCTCTCTCCTCAGAGCGGTGTCTCTCTCCTAAGAGCGGTGTCTCTCTCCTCAGAGCAGTGTCTCTCTCCTCTCTCCTCAGAGCAGTGTCTCTCTCCTCTCTCCTCAGAGCGGTGTCTCTTTCCTCTCTCCTCAGAGCAGTGTCTCTCTCCTCTCTCCTCAGAGCAGTGTCTCTCTCCTCAGAGCGGTGTCTCTCTCCTCAGAGCGGTGTCTCTCTCCTCCTCAGAGCGGTGTCTCTCTCCTCTCTCCTCAGAGCGGTGTCTCTCTCCTCTCTTATCCTGCTCCAGTCAAAGGGCCCGGGGCCAACTCCATCTCTGCTAATTGTATCCATTGTATGGCAGCAGAAAGGGAAAGTTGGGCTCTCCTCTCTCTCTCTGATTGTCTTTGTTCTCTGCCCTACTGTGTGGAGGAGCCTCACAAAGACCATTTCCTCCACAATCACACTTCATTACGTCTACCTTGAAACAGACACAGGCTACTGTGGGAGGTATTATAAGACTATCACCATGTTCTGTGCTGAGCTGGTAGTGAAACAGCACAAACAAATGTCCCCTAGGTACCCTGAAAACAATGCTGCAAACCACAATCATCTTGCAAATACCTATCCGGCCATTGGTTTAACAATCAACCAATAGATACAGTATATTGCAGTGATGATGTCACTTGTTCTATACAGTATCCACAAATATATATGTTAGTTTTGAAGACGCTGCATTATCTCCCTCCCTCCCTTGTGTGTGTGTGTGTGTGTGTGCGTGTGTGCGTTTGTGTGTGTGTGTGTGTGTGTGCTGGAGGGCACTGTTTAGTTTCTCTCCTAGGGATTCGAGTCACTCAGAGTGTTGGGATTGGTGTGTGTGTGTGTGTGTGTGTGTGTGTGTGTGTGTGTGTGTGTGTGCGTGTGTTGTAGTGATAATGTTTAAAGACAGCTGGTGAGGATAATGATCTGTGGAGAATGCAGCAATGTGACAATGGAGATGCAGGAATCTGGTTGGAACGTCGGAGGAATCCGCATGGAACGCCAGGACTTCCCGTGTGTGCTGTTACCTACACCCAGACACATAGGCCCTACAGGGAGGGGAGGGTGTGTGTGGGTGTGTGTGTGTGTGTGTGTCTCTGTCTGTCTGTCTGTCTGTGCATGTATGCATGTATGCAGGTAATGACCTGACTAGGATTTGTGCTGTTTGCTGCCTATCTCATTAGGGATCACTTAGTGTGGTGAAACGGGCTGTGATAGAGAGACAGAGAGGCAGGCTGTGATAGACAGACAGAGAGGCAGGCTGTGATAGACAGACAGAGAGGCAGGCTGTGATAGACAGACAGAGAGGCAGGCTGTGATAGACAGACAGAGAGGCAGGCTGTGATAGACAGACAGAGAGGCAGGCTGTGATAGACAGACAGAGAGGCAGCCTGTGATAGACAGACAGAGAGGCAGGCTGTGATAGACAGACAGAGAGGCAGGTGGCAGGTGATCCACCACAGACCTGTAGGTATTACTACTGGATATGAGAGGAGAAGTGGGGAGAATCACAGGACGTTGGACAGCCCATGTCTAGATGAATGAATTAATTCACCATGCGAGCCAACTGTCTTTCAGGGGATTTTCTTAACAGAGGAAAGAAAACAGTTTTCTGATCCTAAATACTAGTTTTGCTTGTTTGAGTGTGTCTGTATGTCATTTACTGTAGCACATATGTGTCCAGAATGGTTATTTCTGCCATGACTGCTGCAACATATCATCATCATCTGTACTGCTGCAACATATCATCATCATCTGTACTGCTGCAACATATCATCATCATCTGTACTGCTGCAACATATCATCATCATCTGTACTGCTGCAACATATCATCATCATCTGTACTGCTGCAACATGTCATCATCATCTGTACTGCTGCAACATATCATCATCATCTGTACTGCTGCAACATATCATCATCATCTGTACTGCTGCAACATATCATCATCATCTGTACTGCTGCAACATATCATCATCATCTGTACTGCAGCAACATATCATCATCATCTGTACTGCTGCAACATATCATCATCATCTGTACTGCAGCAACATATCATCATCATCTGTACTGCTGCAACATATCATCATCATCTGTACTGCTGCAACATATCATCATCATCTGTACTGCTGCAACATATCATCATCATCTGTACTGCAGCAACATATCATCATCATCTGTACTGCTGCAACATATCATCATCATCTGTACTGCTGCAACATATCATCATCATCTGTACTGCTGCAACATATCATCATCATCTGTACTGCTGCAACATATCATCATCATCTGTATGCAGATGTGATGTGATGATGTGATTTTGGGGATTAAGTGGTTGGATAAGTAATGCTTGAAAATGCAGCTTTCCTTTCAAATGTGAGATACTTCCAGATGATAGCAGAATGTCAGTAATCAGAATATTGATTGATGATGTGTAGTGTGTGTCTTATTGATGTTGGACAGAGCAGTTCTGTGGTCTTCCTCTTCCCTCGCATGTCCTGGGGGCAGTGTGTGTGTGTGTGTGTATGTGTGTGCGTACATGTGTGTGTGTGTGGGAACCAAAATGTTAATGTCCTGATCCCAGACCATGAAGAAGCAATAGCAGTATGCATGCCACGCCATGTAGACACACACACACACAAGCACGCACACACGCACGTCACACATTACCCAGATTCTATCAGACCAGCCATAAATTACCTGCCAAGCGCACACAATCCGTTATTGCCACCAGAAACCTGTGCAAGTATGCTAAATTACTTCCAAAGCATTATAGCATATTTTAAAGCCATTTTATTCCTCATTTTGTTATATATATATTTGAGATATGATGAGCAGGGGGTATTATTACATATTACACGATCAGACATTCATCATCATATATTAGACTGGGTTGATGCAGGAGAGGAGTGACACATTATTTAATTTACCCTGTTTTGTATTCTGGCTACACATTTCATGACGGAAACAAATTGTGCATTTGCAGCATCTGCAAGATTGATTTTCAGTGTTTTTTGTAATGATGAATCCTGGTATTTATAAAGAAAATAATCATTTTTAGGTATAACTTGTTTCTTTCTCCCTGTGGATTTAGACACAGCAGCCGAGGAGGTGAGGAGGAGGAGGAGGAGGAGGAGGAGGAGGAGGAGAAGGAGGAGGCTACACAGAGCTATCTGAAAGTCATATAACTTCAGAGTAAACTTCAAAAGAAGGCTTGGGTTGTTTGTCCCAGGGGGGATATGGAGTCTATTTCAGTCTCCTCTCTGGCTGTATTCTTCTTCATCCCCCACTTCTCTTCCTCCTCCTCTCCTGCCCTCTGTTCTCTGACCCCTGGTGTTGCCATGGGGACACAGTGTGATGTATAATTCACTACTGACCTTCACACCCAGGGCTACCTGTATGTGTGTGTGTGTGTGTGTGTGTGTGTGTGTGTGTGTGTGTGTGTGTGTGTGTGTGTGTGTGTGTGTGTGTGTGTGTGTGTGTGTGTGTGTGTGTGTGTGTGTGTGTGTGTGTGTGTGCTTGCCTGCATATACGTACGTGGGTGTGTGACCTTCATCCCGGGGCGACCTGGAATGGAAGGCCAGCCAGGAGCCACAGTGGTTGTATAGAGTGAAACTGTCGTCTCAATGCCAGGGGTGTCAGTATTTGAAGGTATGAAGGTGTAGTAGGTCTCTCAGGTATTCTCAGATGTAGAATGTCAGGGCCACCGGGCGCTCACCATTTTGTAGAAAGAGCATGGTATCCATCCGCCTATTTCATGCTGTTACCGTGGTGACTACACTGGAGGAGGAGAGGAGGAGAGGGAATTCAATCATCTAGGTCCTGGAGTGCAAATACAGTACACACTCCCACTATTTCCTATCACTCCCTCTCTCTCTCCCTCCATCCCTCTCCTCCGTCTACCTTCCCTCCCTGCCTTTCTCTCTCCATCTCTTTATCATACAGATTAGTCTACAGCCAGACAACCCATATACTGTAACTACCCCATCAGTCTATTACTCTGGCCTTTTTATGTTGATTAGACCTGTTCTCCCTGCTCATGCCCTGCGTTAACCTCACAGTCCCCCCTACACACACACACACACACACACACACACACACACACACACACACACACACACACACACACACACACACAAACACTCACACTTCACACCACCCACAATGTAAATTATAGGCTTTCAGTGTATCTAGGAAATTGGTCTCTCCTCTCTGTGACACAGCCTATTGTTTACAGGTCAGATTAGTCTGTAAATTACAGTGTTACTGTGAGGAAGCCTGGCTCAACCTCCATCTCTCCTGGAAGCCTGGGTCTGTTCTGGCATAGGGACATGTTAACTACCCCCTGCCCTGCCATCACCCTACACACACACACACACACACACACACACATGCACACACATGCACACAACACCACACAGGGGGGCTGGCACCAGGGGCAAGAATGTCTTGGCTGTTTAAGCTAAATGCTTTAATGAACCAGTCTCACCACCTGGGAGGACAGCTAGCTAAATGCCACCAGACTCATTAAAACTATCTGGCTCTGCACTGCCAGCACACACATAGTTCACACACATAATCCTGTACCGTCAGCTTAGGGAGCGGTGTCCTTGATGTTAGATGTAGTGTATGGAGATGGTCTGTTGTAGCTTTGAATATGTCTGATTGGTATTCTGATAGCCCTGGTCCTGTTGCTACCCAGGCTCCATGTCAAAGAGCACCTCAGGCAAAACCTGCTCTGCTTTGCACCAGTCAGCTTTTCTCTCATCTTATGGAGCCTCAGTGGAGGGCATTCAATGATAAAGTTAACATATACCCTGTGTTTCTGTTTCCACTTTTTGTTCCTTACAGTGTGTGTGTGTTTATTACAGTGTGTGTGTGTTCTCTCCTGCAGGTCTGGCGCGGGCTAAGTCAGTCCCCAGCCACACCTACTCCAATGAGGTGGTGACCCTGTGGTACCGTCCCCCTGATGTCCTCCTGGGATCCACAGACTACTCCACCTGCCTGGACATGTGGTGGGTAGTACCTCTGACCTTTAACCCCTGACCCCCTTCTTCTTGCCACATCCCTCTCCACAACAGGGGAATACTGCCTCATCTGGATCAGATAAGGTGTGAACCCCACAGAGAGCCACAGACAGCTGTGTGAAAGTGTTCCATAGGGAGGTGAGGGAGAGACCTGGCCATGTCTGTCTGGGGTTGAGAAGAAGCTGGGAGACCTGGCCATGTCTCTGTCTGGGGGTGAGAAGAAGCTGGGAGACCTGGCCATGTCTGTCTGGGGTTGAGAAGAAGCTGGGAGACCTGGCCATGTCTGTCTGGGGGTGAGAAGAAGCTGGGAGACCTGGCCATGTCTGTCTGGGGTTGAGAAGAAGCTGGGAGACCTGGCCATGTCTCTGTCTGGGGGTGAGAAGAAGCTGGGAGACCTGGCCATGTCTGTCTGGGGTTGAGAAGAAGCTGGGAGACCTGGCCATGTCTCTGTCTGGGGGTGAGAAGAAGCTGGGAGACCTGGCCATGTCTCTGTCTGGGGGTGAGAAGAAGCTGGGAGACCTGGCCATGTCTCTGTCTGGGGTTGAGAAGAAGCTGGGAGACCTGGCCATGTCTCTGTCTGGGGTTGAGAAGAAGCTGGGAGACCTGGCCATGTCTCTGTCTGGGGGTTGAAAAGAAGCTGGGAGACCTGGCTGAGGCTGAGGCTGAGGCTGAGGCTGAGGCTGAGTATGGACAGACATGGGGATTTACTGAGGACATGGACAGACTGAGGCCTTCCTATTGCGGCAGACAGACAGCTTTAGTCAGGATATGGACAGGGGTCTTCCAGAGCTTCCAAATGATCCGTGACCATGTCGATCTATGGACAGGCAGTCCTCGGGGATGCACCTTTCCAAGGACCCCAGCTGCATCCCACCGCGGGCAATGAATGCATAGCGGGGGAGAGGTAGAGGCAGGGGGTTAGGAGGGCAGTAGAGCAGGTGGGCAAATCCTCAGGGCACTTTTCCACTCCACCGAGACTGGAGCCACTCAACATAGAAAGACCTATACCATCACTTGGAAAGCAGTGTTCCATGAACAAGCAACACTCACAGTGACCGCAGTGCGCTCAGTTCTGGTTCACTGGTTGGGGTAACAGTCTGTCTGTCCCATATCCGTCAAACCACAGGACAGGTTATAGGATCAGATCTGGATTTGGTAGAGAGAAGGAAAGGGAAGAATTGGGTCGAACAGAACAGGGATTCTTCCTCTAGTCTATTTTTATGGCTGTTATCGCCTCAGTGAGCCTGCCATTTCACCAGGCACCTGTCAGTCAAGCTGACAGACCACTGTGGACACAGACAGCCCAGCCAGACAGACAGAGAGAGGTGTGAGAGGAAGTGGGTAGGATGTGGTTGAAATCCTGTCGTTTTCACACTGTTATTAGCAGGTTTGATCCCTCTCCCTGCCAAGCCAAAACCTCTGTATCTGATTAAACACCAGTCTCTATATAAAGATCTAAGAAAAATCTAAACACTATGGTGATGAAACTGTATTGTTCAACCCAGCACCTACTTCCATCCATTGGACTTCTAGAAATGTATATGGCTCTTCCTGGTCTATAGGTACATTATGGAGATGGATGTTTTCAAAAATGAATTAAGGAGTGTGGAGTGTTAAGGGGGATGAAAGTGATGCTGGTGGTTGTCTCTCTCTCTTTCTCCCTCTCTCGTTCTCTCTCCCTCTCTATTTCTATTTATCTGTGTGGCTGCTCAGGACTGCTCAACCTTAGCCGGGTCATGCAGAGATGGAGGGAAGGAGAGAGGGAGTAGTGTGCACTGGTCCAGAAAGTGAATCTGTCAGGAAACAATAGCTCTCTGACAAATGGGCTCTGACACCTGTTTAAACACACACACACACACACACACACCACTCTCCAGAACTGGCCACCTCTCTCTCTCCATCCCTCTCTCCTTCTCTCTCCGCTGGGCATCCCATTATCCAACCATCACCACACACAGTTAGTCTTCTGAACAAACACTTTACTGGAGCTAAATCTTCTAGGAAATCAAGACATCAGCCATAGATTAAGCTAGGCCCATCGCCCATCTCCCGGCTATCTACCTCTCTGTCAACCGGACGGGACCACCTAGTGTTGACACGGAGCCCCGCCGATCCTACACGACTGGTCTGCGGACGAAATCGTCTGATGTGGTTACGACGTTAACCACAAAGATTCCATCCATCTGCTAGCCCTGGCCCGCTAGCCGTGGCCTCTTACTAGTGCTTCACCACCGGACCTTATGATAACTCAGCTATACAGCTGATATCTGCTGGACTGTTCCTTTTTACGGTACTACATCCTGTTTATGTTTAGCCTCAGCCCAAACATGGTTAGTTTATTGTTGTTTCGGTTATTTCTAATTGTACTATATCACTGTAGACCCCCAGCCTAGCTAAACCTGCATTAGATAGCTCCTTTGCACCTCCCCTATACACGCGGAGACCGACTCAATTGATGACTCTAGCGATGCTATCTCTTTCATTGTTACCCAACGCTTAGGGTTACCTCCACTTTACTCATATCCTTCCATATCCTTGTCTGTACATAATGCCCTGAATCTTTTCTATAACACCCGGAAATCTGCCCCCTTTATTCTATGTACCCAACGCACTAGAAGACCAGTTCTTAAAGCCTTTAGCCGTATCCTTATTCTAGTCCTCCTCTGTTCCTCTGGTGATGTAGAGGCTAACCCAGGCCCTGCAGTCCTCAGTATCACTCCTACTCCCCAGGCGCTATCATTTGATGACTTCTGTAATCGCAAAAGTCTTGGTTTCTTGCACATAAATATCAGAAGTCTACTTCCTAAGTTTGAGTTATTCACTGCGTTAGCACACTCTGCCAACCCTGATGTTCTAGCAGTGTCTGAATCCTGGCTCAGGAAGGCCACCAAAAATTCTGAAATTTCCATCCCCAACTATAACATTTTCCGTCTAGATAGAACTGCCAAAGGGGGTGGAGTTGCAATCTACTGTAGAGATAGCCTGCAGAGCTCTATCATACTATCCAGGTCTGTGCCCAAACAGTTTGAGCTTCTACTTCTAAAAATCCACCTTTCCAGAAATAAGTCTCTCACTGTTGCCGCTTGCTACAGACCCCCTCAGCCCCCAGCTGTGCCCTGGACACCATATGTGAATTGATTGCCCCCATTTATCCTCAGAGTTTGTACTGCTTGGTGACCTAAATTGGGATATGCTTAATACCCCAGCCATCCTACAATCCAAGCTAGATGCCCTCAACCTCACGCAAATTATCAACGAACCTACCAGGTACAACCCTAAATCCGTAAACATGGGTACCCTCATAGATATCATCCTGACTAACATACCCTCTAAATACACCTCAGCTGTCTTCAACCAGGATCTCAGCGATCACTGCCTTATTGCCTGCGTCCGTAACGGGTCCGCGGTCAAACGACCACCCCTCATCACTGTCAAACGCTCCCTAAAACACTTTAGCGAGGAGGCCTTCCTAATTGACCTGGCCCAGGTATCCTGGATGGATATAGATCTCATTCCGTCAGTAGAGGATGCCTGGTTGTTCCTTAAAAGTAATTTCCTCTCAATCTTAAATAAACATGCCCCATTCAAAAATACAGAACTAAGAACCGATATAGCCCCTGGTTCTCCTCAGACTTGACTGCCCTTGACCAGCACAAAAACATCCTGTGGCGTACAGCATTAGCATCAAATAGCCCCTGCGATATGCAACTTTTCAGGGAAGTTAGGAACCAATATACACAAGCAGTCAGGAAAGCAAAGGCTAACTTTTTCAAACAGAAATTTGCATCCTGTAGCACTAACTCCAAAAAGTTTTGGGACACTGTAAAGTCCATGGAGAATAAGAGCACTTCCTCCCAGCTGCCCACTGCACTGAGGCTAGGAAACACTATCACCACCCGATAAATCTACAATAATCGAGAATTTCAACAAGCATTTTGCTACAGCTGGCCATGCTTTCCATCTGGCTACCACTAACCCGGCCACCAACTCTGCACCCTCTGCTGCAACTTGCCCATGCCCCCCGCTTCTCCTTCACACAAATTCAGACAGCTGATGTTTTGAAAGCGCTGCAAAATCTGGACCCCTACAAATCAGCTGGGCTAGACAATCTGGACCCTTTCTTTCTAAAACTAGCCGCCGAAATTGTCGCTACCCCTATTACTAGTCTGTTCAACCTCTCTTTCATAACGTCTGAGATCCCCAGAGATTGGAAAGCTGCCGCGGTCATCCCCCTCTTCAAAGGGGGTGACACTCTAGATCCAAATTGCTACAGACCTATATCCATCCTGCCCTGCCTTTCAAAGTATTCGAAAGCCAAGTTAACAAACAGATAATTGACCATTTCGAATACCACCGTACCTTCTCCGCTATGCAATCCGGTTTCCGAGCTGGTCACGGGTGCACTTCAGCCACGCTCAAGGTCCTAAACGATATTATAACCGCGATTGATAATAGACAGTACTGTGCAGCCGTCTTCATCGACCTGGCCAAGGCTTTCGACTCTGTCAACCACCGCATTCTTATTGGCAGACTAAATAGCCTTGGTTTCTCAAATGACTGCCTCGCCTGGTTCACCAACTACTTCTCAGATAGAGTTCAGTGTGTCAAATCGGAGGGCCTGTTGTCTGGACCTATGGCAGTCTCTATGGGGGTGCCACAGGGTTCAATTCTTGGGCCGACACTTTTCTCCGTGTATATCAATGATGTCGCTCTTGCTGCTGGTGACTCTCAGATCCACCTCTACGCAGACGACACCATTTTGTATACATCTGGCCCTTCATTGGACACTGTGTTAACAAACCTCCAAACGAGCTTCAATGCCATACAACAATCCTTCAGTAGCCTCCAACTGCTCTTAAACACTAGTAAAACTAAATGCATGCTTTTCAATCGAACGCTGCTGGCACCCGCCCACCCGACTAGAATCACCACTCTCGACGGGTCTGACCTAGAGTATGTGGACAACTACAAATACCTAGGTGTCTGGTTAGACTGTAAACTCAACTTCCAGACTCACATAAAGAATCTCCAATCCAAAGTTAAATCTAGAATCGGCTTCCTATTTCGCAACAAAGCCTCCTTCACTCATGCTGCCAAACATGCCCTCGTAAAACTGACTATCCTACCGATCCTTGACTTCGGCGATGTCATTTACAAAATAGCCTCCAACACTCTACTCAGCAAATTGGATGTAGTCTATCACAGTGCCATCCGTTTTGTCTCCAAAGCCCCATACACTACCCACCACTGTGACCTGTACGCTCTTGTTGGCTGGTCCTCACTACATGTTAGTCGTCAAACCCACTGGCTCCAGGCCATCTATAAATCACTGCTAGGCAAATCCCCGCCTTATCTTAGCTCATTGGTCACCATAGCAGCACCCACCCGTAGTCTGCGCTCCAGCAGGTATATCTCACTGGTCATTCCCAAAGCCAACACCTCCTTTGGCCGCCATTCCTTCCAGTTCTCTGCTGCCAATGACTGGAACGAATTGCAAAAATCTCTGAAGCTGGAGACTCTTATCTCCCTCAATAACTTTAAGCATCAGTTGTCAGAGCACCTTACCGATCACTGCACCTGTACACAGCCCATCTGAAATTAGCCCACCCAACTACCTCATCCCTATATTGTTATTTATTTTGCTCATTTGCACCCCAGTATCTCTATTTGCACATAATCTCTTGCACATCTAGCATTCCAGTGCTAATACTATTGTAATTATTCTGCACTATAGCCTATTTATTGCCTTACCTCCATAACTTGCTACATTTGCACACACTGTATATATATTTTCTGTTGTATTTCTGACTTTTATGTTTTTTACCCCATATGTAACTCTGTGTTGTTGTTTTATTGCACTACTATGCTTTATCTTGGCCAGGTCGCAGTTGTAAATGAGAACCTGTTCTCAACTGGCTTACCTGGTTAAATAAAGGTGAAATAAAAAATAAAAAAATAAAAAATAATAAATTAAGATATTCCCCAAGAGTGAACCATTTGCCTTTCAAAATATACTGTGCATTTCTACAAAGCCATTTGAGTACACTATAGATTCATTAATGATGAATTATAGTTGTGGATATTAGTATTCTTCATAGAGGGGTTCAAATGTTTATTGCTGATGGATCTGGAGCTCTCCGACTCTGTGGATGCTGTCTGTGTGTCTCTAATGTGGATGCTGTCTGTGTGTCTCCAGGGGTGTGGGCTGCATCTTCATCGAGATGATCCAAGGAGTGGCAGCTTTCCCTGGGATGAAGGACATCCAGGATCAGCTGGAAAGGATATTCCTGGTGAGTCAGCTGTGTGTTTGTGTGTACGTGCGTACACAATATGTCTAGGCTGTCACCGATACACAACATCTCAATCTCCTCTCAGTTGTGAACCAATAGGAAACAGTCCCACTTTGAGCACATGCAGTACCTATCTGAATGATGTGATCTGAATAATTGTTGATTGACCAATTGACTGCGTTTACTGTGTACTTGAGTACTTGTGTACTTGAGCAGTAACCTCTGGCTCTTGATCTAATCAGTGTGAGGTCTGTGGGCCTCTTTACCTCGAGGTCATATAGCTATTGAATTCCTCCTCTAGATGCTTATTAAAATAACCTGTGAATAGGGAATAATAGGGGTGGTAGATAGATTGATAGATATATTTCTGAACAGGACTCAGGGCCTGACTGCATCAATATTTTATAGCTGTGTGAGGTCTCATGAATCCCATAATCAGCTCCTCTGTCCTCCTCCATAATTCCCCCCATCAGCAGAATTGAAGTGGAGTGTTAATGGGGGCAGATGTGATGAATTCATATTCATTCATCCTCTGAAACGAGTTAATAATTAATGCAGACAATTACTGAGATGAGAGGATGGGAGAGAGGAAGAGAGGGATGAGGAAAGAGAGAGAAAGATAGAGAGAGCGAGACGGAGGTCGGCAGAGTCAGGAGTCAGGTGTGAAGACAAAGAGACAAAGCGGTTCGGTTTGTTTTGCCGAGGGCTGTCGGGATAAGTGTGTGTGGGTGTGTGCTTCTGTGTGTGTCTGTGTGTTTGTCAGTGTGTGTGTGTGTGTGTGTGTGTGCGTGCGTGCGTGCGTGTGTGTAGGTATTTATGCCCCAGGCAGGGGATCTTACACAAAGCATCCTAGGAGGACAGATAGCATGGGAGAGAGATACTGTATAAAAGCATTTTATTGATTGTCTGTTTTTCCAAAGAGAAAATTGGGGCTGTCTGCTCTCCTCACATCTGTAAGATTACCCCCAAAACCCCAGCCCTCTCATCCCGCTGCATCCACCCAGTACACCCCTTCAAAACACAGACACAAAGAGAGAGGGGAAGAGGGGAAAGAGTGAAAAGAGGGGAGAGTCCCAGTAGTGGGATGGCCTGTCCCCAGCTTGGGTATCGATGGGGCACACCTGCACCCCTGTTGGCCTGGCAGCAGGTCCTTGGAGGGGGTCTGTGTGCCCTTTAGCAGGTTGCAGGTGGATAGGAGGGGGGGAGCAAGCGGTGGAAGAGGGTTTGGGGGGTGGGGGGGGGATGGGGAAGGGGGCTGTCTGACTGTGTCTGAGGTAAAATGAAAATGTTATCCAGTGGAGATAAAGGTTTTCCTCAGCAAACACCCCTTGGGTGCCTAGGTGGTCCGGATATGAGGAAAGGAGAAGAGAAGAGAAGAGAAGAGAAGAGAAGAGAAGAGAAGAGAAGAGAAGAGAAGAGAAGAGAAGAGAAGAGAAGAGAAGAGAAGAGAAGAGAAGAGAAGAGAAGAGAAGAGAAGAGAAGAGGAGAGGAGAGGAGAGGAGAGGAGGAGGGGGTGGTGGGATAAAGTCTGACAGGTCTATATTGTGTTCTGATTATCCTCTCCTCTCCTTACTCTCACCATATTTCGAAGACCTTATGAATCCCCAGTTTATAGAGGATCAGACCTGTGTAGGTAATAACATAGCCCACACAGCCCCTGTAAGCCATACATATGAGGAGGCCAGAGATGTGCTTATACTAGGCTTACAGTCTTACCTTGACTGTAGAATCATTATTATTTCTCTGAGGTAATAACACCTCTGATGATCTCAATGCCAATGCCCACACATTCACACAATTTGTTTTTCACTTTTTTATTGATTCATCATGCGTTTCTCGTAATCCAGATGGCAATAATTAGTGTTTGGGCGTTCAATGTTTTATTGGCCTTTTGTGGTGTTATGAACATGATTAGCGTACATTTGAGGAATTGAACATGTTTATTAAGAGAGTTGGCTTCACTTGTAGATACACACACAATATCATGTATAGGCTACATGGCCTCATGGATCAGGATGGACATGGACTCACTCACCCAAGGTATTGAACCAACATGGCATCACACTGAGCCAACTCTAACTATATTGCATTGGCTAAGAAGTACTGACCCGTCAAATTGAGCCGTTTATATTTTCTCTCATCCCAATCACGTCTCGTCCTGTTGTTTGTCTGTGTACTCTGCTGTCAGCTAGAGGAAGAAAAGACAGATAGAGAAATAAATATGGAAAAATGTCCACCAGCCTGCTTGGCCTGGCAGCTAGACGGTCAGTTAGCGTAGCAAACAGCTCCACCTGTCAGAGTTAGCCTGTCAGAGTTAATCCCTCTTTTATTCTTGCGCTCTTTTTTTCTTCAACTCTCTTTTTCTTCAGAATCATGTCCTGCTCAGCTCCTCAGTGTCAAGACGGTGGAGAGTTGACGCATGGCCACATTCATTTATGTCAAGTGTGTGTGAATGTATGTGTGTTAGTACCACAGGAGGCTGCTGAGGGGAGGACGGCTCAAAATAATGTCTGGAATGGAGCAAATGGAATGGCATCAAACACATGGAAACCAAATATTTGATTTTTTTTTTATACCATTCAACTAATTCCCTCCAGCCATTACCACATGCCCGTCCTCCCCAATTAAGGTGCCACCAACCTCCTGGGGTTGGTACGTGCATGCGTGTGGGCGCCGTCTGTCTGTCTGTCTGTCTGTCGGTGGAGAGATTTTGCTGAGTCACGCCCCTCTTAAGGCCAGTGTGTTTGTGGATGGGGGAGAAAGGTCACCTAGTATCCCCGTCTGATAGCCACTCATTCTGCCTAGAGTCAGTTGGCATTTTGAAAAAAGTTTAACCCACACTAATACCCTGGTCATTTCCATGTAAAAGGACCCATGAGTACCAAAATGTGAAGTTCATTGGAGCATGTAAAAATTTTACTAAGGCATATATACATTTTTCAACCAATAAGCAAACAGATGGAAAAGAGGTCTTAGAAAACATCTACCAGAAAAAGTCTTAAAATGTATTATAAATACATCAAAACACACTAATGTTGAAGTAAAGACCCCTGGCAACTAATATCAACACTTTATATTTAGTTTTGGAGACATTTTTCTGCCTTCTGTTTAAGAAATATTGCCTTGTGCATTGAAATTCCGTTACCAAAAACCCTCATATCTTTAAGATAGTTTCTCATTTCTCTCCCTTATGAGGGAAGATAATGAATGTTAGTTATAGTGTTTTTACTGATATCAATTTTGTTTATAAATTTTGTTTATAAATTTTGTTTATAAATTTTGTTTACTGTACTCTACTGAACTTTACTGTTCTCTACTGTACTGTACTGAACTCTACTGTACTGTACTGTACTGAACTCTACTCAACTCTACTGTTATGTGCTGTACTGTACTGAACTCAACTGAACTCTACTGTGCTGTACTTTGATGTCCAAACTTGTGAAACATAGACGTCTATGATTGGTTCAGATTTAGTCCAGTCTGGACCAAACAAATTTGGTCTTCTTTTGGGGCAGAGCTCATTAAAATAATAGCCAGTGTGTAGAATAATACCCAAATATGCAAAGTAGGATATTACATATACAGTGGGGAAAAAAAGTATTTAGTCAGCCACCAATTGTGCAAGTTCTCCCACTTAAAAAGATGAGAGAGGCCTGTAATTTTAATCATAGGTACACGTCAACTATGACAGACAAAATGAGAGAAAAAAAATCCAGAAAGTCACATTGTAGGATTTTTTATGAATTTATTTGCAAATTATGGTGGAAAATAAGTATTTGGCCACCTACAAACAAGCAAGATTTCTGGCTCTCACAGACCTGTAACTTCTTCTTTAAGAGGCTCCTCTGTCCTCCACTCGTTACCTGTATTAATGGCACCTGTTTGAACTTGTTATCAGTATAAAAGACACCTGTCCACAACCTCAAACAGTCACACTCCAAACTTCACTATGGCCAAGACCAAAGAGCTGTCAAAGGACACCAGAAACACAAATGTAGACCTGCACCAGGCTGGGAAGACTGAATCTGCAATAGGTAAGCAGCTTGGTTTGAAGAAATCAACTGTGGGAGCAAATACTAGGAAATGGAAGACATACAAGACCACTGATAATCTCCGTCGATCTGGGGCTCCACGCAAGATCTCACCCCGTGGGGTCAAAATGATCACAAGAACGGTGAGCAAAAATCCCAGAACCACACGGGGGGACCTAGTGAATGACCTGCAGAGAGCTGGGACCAAAGTAACAAAGCCTACCATCAGTAACACACTACGCCGCCAGGGACTCAAATCCTGCAGTGCCAGACGTGTCCCCCTGCTTAAGCCAGTACATGTCCAGGCCCGTCTGAAGTTTGCTAGAGTGCATTTGGATGATCCAGAAGAGGATTGGGAGAATGTCATATGGTCAGATGAAACCAAAATAGAACTTTTTTGGTAAAAACTCAACTCGTCGTGTTTGGAGGACAAAGAATGCTGAGTTGCATCCAAAGAACACCATACCTACTGTGAAGCATGGGGGTGGAAACATCATGCTTTGGGGCTGTTTTTCTGCAAAGGGACCAGGACGACTGATCTGTGTAAAGGAAAGAATGAATGGGGCCATGTATCGTGAGATTTTGAGTAAAAACCTCCTTCCATCAGCAAGGGCATTGAAGATGAAATGTGGCTGGGTCTTTCAGCATGACAATGATCCCAAACACACTGCCCGGGCAACGAAGGAGTGGCTTCGTAAGAAGCATTTCAAGGTCCTGGAGTGGCCTAGCCAGTCTCCAGATCTCAACCCCATAGAAAATCTTTGGAGGGAGTTGAAAGTCCGTGTTGCCCAGCGACAGCCCCAAAACATCACTGCTCTAGAGGAGATCTGCATGGAGGAATGGGCCAAAATACCAGCAACAGTGTGTGAAAACCTTGTGAAGACTTACAGAAACCGTTTGACCTGTGTCATTGCCAACAAAGGGTATATAACAAAGTATTGAGAAACTTTTGTTATTGACCAAATACTTATTTTCCACCATAATTTGCAAATAAATTCATTAAAAATCCTACAATGTGATTTTCTGGATTTTTTTTCTTCTCATTTTGTCTGTCATAGTTGACGTGTACATATGATGAAAATTACAGGCCTCTCTCATCTTTTTAAGTGGGAGAACTTGCACAATTGGTGGCTGACTAAATACTTTTTTCCCCTACTGTATATATATTTATATATACCTTTGTGTACCTATTTAGGATATATCACCATGAAAAAAATTACATTCATATCCATAATTATTCATTTCTGTGTAATACAGATCAGGGACCCATTGCCGCAATTCCGTTACCGGGTGTAAATCAACTTCATTTACTGTAGTTCAATAACCAAAATATATTTTTTCAAAGTCTATGTGTCATGTCATAGCTGACACCCCATTCTTTCTGCAGACATCGTTTAATCTTAATTCAGAGCAGATATTTAAGACTTTTTGTAAAACGTGGACACAAAAAAAAATTATTTTACCAAAATTATGTTACCAAAGTTTACATCTGCACAGTTCTTCCAGTAAATATGTTTTTGTAAAATGTTAATTGTAAATTGTTAAAAGTAGTCCTTGTGCATAGAGTTGTATGGTTTGTTAAACTTTGCAATCAATGTTTTTTGTTTGGCATATATTTTAAGTGAAAGATCTGAGTCTCAGCACAATTCCATTACCGTGGAATTGCCCCCCTTTTCACACTACGTAGCCAAACTGAGCCATGTCAAGCTGTAGGCCTAAACTTCACTAGCCTGCTCATCCATCTATGATATCCACTGGAACCATGATGGAAAAACCAATGTGACAAGACAATATCTGAGCCAGCCCAGGACAGTTGGTGTATGGCTATTACAATGTGTTGCAAAGCCTATGTGTTTGTTTGCAGCTAAAAACCAAAGGTATATCTGCTGCTTCCCTGAGAGAAGAGAAGCCAATTTCCAGCAGTGCCATTCTAATGATCTGTGACAGAATTAAAGCTATCCCCATCGTTGCCTTGCTTTATCCCCGTGCCCACAGAGCTCCATGGGCAAGTGTGTGTGACCGGAGAGCAAATCAACTAAAGGCTGTTATTTATTCAAAGCCACTGCTTTATATGAATGTCAGTGTTCTGTTGTAATCTTCCAAAGCCCTGGCTATCCTGAACAGAGAGCCTGTGGGTGTTTATGCCATGTGTTGCTCTTTTCCTGGTCCTGAGACGTGAGTGGGCTGGGCTGACTGACTGGCTGGCTGATGGCTGCTAGTTACAGCAGGCTGGGTCCCCTTCCCCTCTGTCCGTCTGAATTAGAAATGCGTGGTACGAGCCCAGGCCCAATGCAGCTGGTTAACTGAGTGTCACTCTGCTCAAGATTACATCCCCCGGAAGAACAGTAGGAATATGGACAGGTCTATCTGTAGGAAATAGGCTGTCAGAGCAGATGTGTGTGTGTGTGTTTACTGAATTACAATGAGCCTTTCTCCTTGCATTAGTGGGATGGACGAAGCTGTCGCCTCTGTCACCTAGGGAAATAATTATTCTCACACGTCAACACACACATACGCACACAGGGGTGCATTAGTAAGAACAGTGTATCCTATGGATAATGTAACAGTTCATGTTGTTGAGTAAATAGCAAGTGTTGATGACACAAACACACCCATACTGTCTGCACAGACAGGGAATTGAAACTGAAAACATTTTAGTAATTTAGCAGACGCTCTTATCCAGAGCAACTTACAGTTAGTGAGTGCATACATTTTCATACTGGCCCCCCGTGGGAAACGAACCCACAACCCTGGCGTTGCAAGCGCCATGCTCTACCAACTTAGCTACATGGGACTAGCTACAGCAGGGGTGTCAAACTCATTTTAGCTCAGGGGCCACATGGAGGAAAATCTATTCCCAAGTGGGCCGGACCGGTAAAATCATGGTATATATAACTTAAAAACAACAACTTCAGATTGTTTTCTTTGTTTTAATACTATCAACATAAAACATAAAGCTGGAGCCTGAGGACAGTGTGTCCAAAATAGTACAAGCACAACATCACTATTAATCATAAAACACCTGAAGTTTATTTGAAAATTCTAAAGAAAAAGAACACACAAACACACAATGCCTCAGTGATTCACATAACTGTTTCACAGATCACAGAACTATATCAGGGTGTCATTTCTCAGGCAGAAATGTAGATACAAATAATGAAATCCTGTTCCCCAAACAAGTGCAAGAACCACAGAGTCAAGAATAGGTTAAATATACAAATAAAATAAAAACAATTAAAAACAATAGCACATCAACATAAAAACATATAAACATAAAGCTGGAGCCTGAGGACAGTGTGTCCAAAAGCACAACATCACTATTAATCATAAAACACCTCAAGTTATTTGAAATTCTGAGGACAAACAACACACGAACACACAATGCCTCAGTGATTCACAGAAGTATATCACAGATCACAGAACTATATCAGGGTGTCTCATGCAGCACTTTAAGTGGGGTTGCATAGTTTATTTGACTCCTGATACCTGGCATCTTTTAGCTTTCACCAGCGCATCAATATCAGGCGTCACATCCTGAGTGGCAGCCAACTTCAGGATGTGATTCAAGTGCTTGTGCGTGAGCCTTGAGCGCAGCTTTGTTTTATTTATGCTCATTACAGAGAACTTGCTCACAAAGATATGTGGTTCCAAACATGCGCAACAGTTTTGCAGCGAGGGCTGTCAAGTTGGGGTAACCTGGCAAGAGATTCTGATAAAATGTGTCCAAGCCAGCTGCGGCAAATTTGCCCTTCAAATCCGAGTCACACTGCAAGTCTATTATTTCAAGTTGGATGCTGACGGGCAGATCAGAGGGATTCACGGTGAATGGCGAACAAAAAACGTTGAAGTCTTTCTCCAGTTCACCAAAAATCTGAAAGCGTTGCTCAAACTCCCTTAACAGTCCCGTTATTTTATCTTTGAACCGCTTCATGTCTGCCACATGTTGGGTCGCGCACACATTTTTCAGACAGGGGAAGTGAGCTGCATCACCACCGGCGAGTTGCGTCTCCCACAATGACAGCTTCAACTTGAAAGAACGTATGCTGTCATAATACTGCGTGGCAACTTTGTTGCGCCCTTGCAGCTGTTTGTTCAAGTTATTCAGGTGCTCTGTAACATCCACCATAAATGCAAGGTCCTGCATCCATTCTGCGGAATTACATTCTAACACTGGTTTGCCCTTTTCTTCCATGAACTGTTCAATTTCTTCTCGTAAATCAAAGAAACGCCTCAGCACAGCACCTCGGCTTAACCATCTTACCTCAGTGTGGTATGGCAGGCCATAGATGTGGTCTTTCTCTCTGAGAAGGCTGTCAAACTGACGGTGATTCAGGCTTCTGGATCGAATGAAATTAACAGTTTGGATGACCACCTTCATGACGTTATCCATCTTTAATGACTTGCAACACAAAGCCTCCTGGTGCAAAATACAGTGAAAAGTCCAAAAATCACGTCCTCCATTTGCAGATTGCACTTTCTCTCTGAACTTTGTCACAACGCCTGCTTTTTTCCCGATAATTGAGGGCGCACCATCTGTAGCCAGGCTGACACGCGGGACCAGTCCACTCCGACCCTGTCCAGCACGCCGACGAGTGCAGTGAAAATATCAGCTGCTGTCGTTGTATCTGTCATCGGCACCAACTCCACGAACTCCTCGGTGACGGTCAATGTGTCATCAATTCCGCGGATGAAAATGGCCAGTTGTGCAACATCTGTAATGTCCGTGCTTTCATCAATTGCAACCGAAAACGCAATAAATGACTTTACTTTTTGCTTCAACTGGCTGTCCAATTCCACTGAAAGATCGGAAATCCTGTCTGCAACTGTGTTTCTTGTCAGGCTGATATTTGCAAAAGCCTGGTGCTTTTCAGGGCACACAATCTCTGCTGCCTTCATCATGCATGTTTTTACAAATTCACCCTCACTAAATGGTTTTGAAGCCACTGCGATTTCATTAGCAATGAGGTAGCTAGCTTTCACTGCAGTGTCACTGATGTCTCGGCTGTGAGTAAACCAGACTGCTGTTTCTTCAGACCCACCAACAGTTCATTCACCTTCTCTCTTCTCCGCTGTCCTTGAAAGTTGTCATATTTGTCGGCATGAAGACTCACATAGTGGCGACGAAGGTTATATTCTTTCAGCACTGCAACATGCTGTGAACACACCAAACATACAGCTTTCCCATTCAATTCCGTGAATAAATAGAAGG
Organism: Coregonus clupeaformis; assembly: GCF_020615455.1. Lineage (NCBI taxonomy): Eukaryota > Metazoa > Chordata > Actinopteri > Salmoniformes > Salmonidae > Coregonus > Coregonus clupeaformis. Next base: position 23,266,032 of record NC_059208.1, read on the forward strand.
ATGACAATTTTTCTTGGAACACTCTGCACTCTGCGTCCACTTTTTCTCTTTTTTGACAGAGACATATTGGGGCAATGAGGGTGCCAAAGCAAATAATGTTAAAAGTAGAAGCCGTAATAAATATCGCGGGCAAAACAAAGTAGCTCATCCGGACTGGCTGCACTTGCTTGACCTATTTGCTCTGCCCCGGTATAAACAGTTTGCTTGCTTAACACAATTGCTATTGCGCCATCCAGTGGACACAATTGGAACAGCAGTTTATTTTATTGAAAAATTGCAGCTCATTTTTATACTTTAAAAAATCATCTCGCGGGCCGGATTAAACCCGTTTGCGGGCCTGACGTTTGGCTCCCCTGAGCTACAGGGAAAACCACATTTGAGTGGCTTTGTCTGATCGAATGTGTGTGGCTGTAATTGACTGTACGTGTGTGTGGTTATGTTGGACTGAACATATGTGTGTGTGTGTGTGTGTGTGTGTGTCTTTGTATGTCTGTACGTGTGTGTCAGTGTTTGTGCAGGCGGCCAGAGAAGAGGAGGATGGTTAAACCAGAGAATGTAGGTTGAATTATTCCTAAAACCAGGTATTTACAGTATCTCTACATCCAGGGGGATGGAGTAATATGAGTTTGGTATGAGAAGTAAGCCACTGCACGCACGCACGCACGCACACACACACACACATACAGTAATATGAGTTTGGTTTTGAGGCATAAGCCACTGCACACTCAGTCAGATTAGGGAGAGAGAGGGGGCTGCCGCCTGCCGCTGGGTAAATAAATGATGTCATTCCAGAGACAGCCGCTGTGGCGGCAGCGGCCTGACCACCCAACGGAACCGTGTGGAGAATGAACGTGGTCTCTCGGGTCGGAGCTTACTGAACACATACTAACCACATTCTACCCTGTGTGAGTGTGAGTAGAGGCTGATCCCTGTGGTTCTGATCTATGTGGTGACCTTCATCCCCTGACCCCTGGCTGAACGTGACCATGTTCATTGGTGCACACTGTAGCAAACGTTTGCATAGTACCTGTAGAAGACCCTTACAGTCCCTCTCCTGACAACCAACTCACAGCCCTCTCTAACCCCTGAAACAAGTAGCGTACCTGCCCCCAACTCTTCCTAACTCCCTGACCCTGCAGAGAGCAGATGAAGGGGATGGGTCCCCATTGTTTATAGGCTACTCTGTTTGTACCTCTGGAGCGCTGCAGTTACATGCCACATCCAGTGACCTCTGATTGGGACATTTGACCATCCATCACCACCTTTGACCCTGCCCAACTGCATCTCCTCAGGGCATCTGTCCAATAGGCACAGTCCAGCCCAGTCCGGGCTCAGTCTTCAGAAAGCAGTGGCAGAGTCAAGAGTCAGGTTTGAAGACAAAGAGAAAAACGGTTGGGTTTGTTTTGCCGAGGGCTGTCGGGGTTAAGTGTGTGTGGGTGTGTGTGTGTTTAAAAAAAAATGTGTATCCTTGTGGGGACCAGAAGTCCTGCAGGCTGACCATGGTCGCCAGTTGAGTGGTGTTTCCTCCGACACATTGGTGCGGCTGGCTTCCGGGTTAAGCTGGCGGGTGTTACGGAGCGCGGTTAGGCGGGTCATGTTTCGGAGGACGCATGACTCCACCTTCGCCTTCTCCCGAGCCCGTTGGGGAGTTGCAGCGATGAGACAAGATCGAAAATTGGAAGAAAAAGGTGGGTAAAATAAAAAATTGTTTTAAATAAAGACATTCGCTTGAAAAACGAGAAATAAGTGGCAATAGTACTGTTAGTCCATCTTGAGACACAGTAGCCAGTGAACACTTCCTTAAAATAGTCAGAATTAATCTAAGATTAAAGCTAGACAAACCACAAATTGCTCACTGTGCCCTCAGGGGGCTCCTGGCACATTTGTTCATATGGTTTGGGAATGCCCAGGGGTTTTACACTTCTGGAGTTGTTTCATCCTGTCTTTCTGACATAATGGGTAGAAATGTAGCATGTTCACCATTTATTTTATTGTTAAATGATGACACTACTTCAAACCTATCTGTTAAACAGCGACGTATTCGGCTGGCTGGATTAACAGCAGCCAAAAAAATGATAGCCTCACGTTGGCAGGCTCATTCTTTAAGCAGACAGAAGTGGCTGCTATCATTCATGGACATTATAAACATGGAAATATCTGTAGGACGTATGCATGGGGCGAATGAAGAAAACATATTTGCTCTTTCATCAATGTATGACTCTGTAAAAAGACTGCTATTGTGAACCACTAATCTGACTTTGGATTAGGGTAGTCCTGTGGGATGGGGGTGGGATGGGATGGGAATTGTTTGTGTTGTTCGGTCTTGTCACTTGTTTTTCTGTCCATGGGTACCTTATTAAAAATAATAAAAACATTTAATTAATCTAAGATAACCCTGTCATTAATTGTGACGTTTTAGTCGCACAATTTTACATCTAACTAAGATGTTTGGTTCAGCATTTCTCAAGTGAAAAAATGAAAACGATTTGTCTCTCGACAACAAACACTTAATTGAAGAATCCCTACTGTTGACCAATCACTGACGAAGGGGCGTAGACTTCGGCTACCAACTTCAGCTTGCCTCAAGAAAAATAGTTGTGTGCACGAACAGCCCAAAAAAGGGGGCTGTCTGACTGTCTGGGGTAAAATGAAAATGTTATCCAGTGGAGATAAGGGTTTTCTTCAGCAAACACCCCTTGGGTGCCTAGGTGGTCCGGATATGAGGAGAGGAGGGGAGTAGGAGAGGAGAGGAGGCAGAGGAGAGGGGTAGGAGGGGAGGGGTAGAAGTGGAGGCAGAGGAGAGGAGAGGAGGAGAAGGGTAAGAGGAGAGGAGAGGAGAGGAGAGGAGAGGAGAGGAGAGGAGAGGAGAGGAGAGGAGAGGGGAGGGGAGGGGGAGGGGAGGGGAGGGAGAGGAGGGAGAGGAGAGGAGAGGAGAGGAGAGGAGAGGAGAGGAGAGGAGAGGAGAGGAGAGGAGAGGCTGTAGAATCATTATTATTTCTCTGAGGTAATAACACCTCTGATGATCTCAATGCCAATGCCCACACATTCACACAATTTGTTTTTCACTTTTTTATTGATTCAGCATGCGTTTCTCGTAATCCAGATGGCAGTAATTAGTGTTTGGACATTCAAACATTAATTGGCCTTTTGTGGTGTTATGAACGTGATTAGCGTATATTTGAGGAATTGAACATGTTTATTAAGAGAGTTGGCTTCACTTGTAGATACACACACAATATCATGTATAGGCTACATGGCCTCATGGATCAGGATGGACATGGACTCACTCACCCAAGGTATTGAACCAACATGGCATCACACTGAGCCAACTCTAACTATATTGCATTGGCTAAGAAGTACTGACCCGTCAAATTGAGCCGTTTATATTTTCTCTCATCCCAATCAGGTCTCGTCCTGTTGTGTGTCTGTGTACTCTGCTGTCAGCTAGAGGAAGAAAAGACAGATAGAGAAATAAATATGGAAAAATGTCCACCAGCCTGCTTGGCCTGGCAGCTAGACAGTCAGTTAGCGTAGCAAACAGCTCCACCTGTCAGAGTTAGCCTGACACTGACATTTCCATTTTAATCCCTCTTTCATTCCTGCTCTCTTTTTTTTTTACTCTCTTTTTCTTCAGAATCAAATCAACTAAAGGCTGTTATTTATTCAAAGCCGCTGCTTTATATGAATGTCAGTGTTCTGTTGTAATCTTCCAAAGCCCTGGCTATCCTGAACAGAGAGCCTGTGGGTGTTTATGCCATGTGTTGCTCTTTTCCTGGTCCTGAGACGTGAGTGGGCTGGGCTGACTGACTGGCTGGCTGATGGCTGCTAGTTACAGCAGGCTGGGTCCCCTTCCCCTCTGTCCGTCTGAATTAGATATGCGTGGTACGAGCCCAGGCCCAATGCAGCTGGTTAACTGAGTGTCACTCTGCTCAAGATTACATCCCCGGAAGAACAGTAGGAATATGGACAGGTCTATCTGTAGGAAATAGGCTGTCAGAGCAGATGTGTGTGTGTGTGTTTACTGAATTACAATGAGCCTTTCTCCTTGCATTAGTGGGATGGACGAAGCTGTCGCCTCTGTCACCTAGGGAAATAATTATTCTCACACGTCAACACACACATACGCACACAGGGGTGCATTAGTAAGAACAGTGTATCCTATGGATAATGTAACAGTTCATGTTGTTGAGTAAATAGCAAGTGTTGATTACACAAACACACCCATACTGTCTGCACAGACAGGGAATTGAAACTGAAAACCACGTGAGTGGCTTTGTCTGATCGAATGTGTGTGGCTGTAATTGACTGTACGTCTGTGTGGCTATGTTGGACTGAACATATGTGTGTGTGTGTGTGTGTGTGTGTGTGTGTGTGTGTGTGTGTGTGTGTGTGTGTGTGTGTGTGTGTGTGTGTGTGTGTGTGTGTGTGTGTCTTTGTCTGTCTGTACGTGTGTGTCAGTGTTTGTGCAGGCGGCCAGAGAAGAGGAGGATGGTTAAACCAGAGAATGTAGGTTGAATTATTCCTAAAACCAGGTATTTACAGTATCTCTACATCCAGGGGGATGGAGTAATATGAGTTTGGTATGAGAAGTAAGCCACTGCACGCACACACACACACACACAAACACACACAGAATAATATGAGTTTGGTTTGTGGCGTAAGGCACTGCACACGACTCAATCTGATTTGAAAGAGTGAGGGGGCTGCCACCTGCCGCTGGGTAAATAAATTATGTCATTCCAGGAACAGCTGCGGTGGCGGCAACGGCTTGACCACCCAATGTGACCGTGCATCTGTCAAGCCCCAGTGGAGAGTGAATGTGGTCTCTCGGGTCAGAGCTTACTAACCATATTCCACCCGGTGTGTGAGAGTAGAGGCTGATCCCTTTGGTTCTGGTTCTGATCTGTGTGGTGCCTCTGACCCCTGACCCCTGGCTGGTTGTGACCCAGGGTCGTGTTCATTAAGGTACATCAAAACGTAGAGTAACTGAAAACAAAAAGCTCATATAGTACCTCAACGTTTGACTAATTTTCTTCCATTTTGTGGCTGCTGAGCATGGCCATTATCTGCTGAGCTGGGGTTGTGCTCTCTCTCTCTTTCTCTCTCTTTCTGTGGGCTTGAGGTAGCCTAGCGGTTCAGGTCATTGGGCCAGTAAGCGAATGATTGCTGGTTCGAATCCCTGAGCCGGCAAGGTGGAAAACTTTGCCTTTCTGCCCTTGAGCAAGGCAGGGCACTGATGATGTGGATGTTGATTAAGGCTGTCCCCTGCACCTCTCTGATTCAGAGGGGTTGGGTTAAATGCGGATGACACATTTCAGTTGAATGCATTCAGTTGCGCAACTGACTAGGGATCCCCTTTCTTCCTCCCTAACTCCATCTCTCTCTTTCTCTCCCTGAACTTGGGCAGACTGTGACCTGTTTCACCAGTGACCTGCCTGCTGTCTGTCAGTGAGGGATGGGCCAGCTGTAATCCCCTCATAGCTCAGTGACCAGACAGTCACACTATCCATGAACTCCATTCAATCTCTGTCCCAATAGAGAAGACCAGGCCAGTGTAAACAACACATGGTGAAGACGATGACACCGCTGTTAAATGTGGCTGGGTGGTATGGGGGAGGGTGGAGGTGGTTTGTGTGTGTGTGTGTTCCACTTTTTAATCTCAGTGGAATGCCTGGACTTCTCTTATCGAGAGAGAGAGAGAGAGACCGTCTGTCTCAGCTATGTTGACTGTTCTGTCCTGTCGTCTGTCCTGACCTTTGACCTGACTGATGGACATGTCTGGAACATCTCGCTCATTAACCCACTTCTACTGTTTCCACTCTGAAGACCAATGTCTTGTCTGCCAGAAGACTAAAGCTTCTTGTCTGCCACCCAGACAGCTGGCGTCGGGTAAGTTTGGCTTTATGCATAGCTTGGGCTTTGTCGAGTAAGGCTTAAACTATGTATTTAGATTGTAGTTGGGTATTGTAGCTAGGCATCGTGGGTTGTTGTGGGTAGTTGTTGTATGTAGTTATTGTAGGTTACTTTTGTATTCGGCGGTGCCGGGTGTAGCACGAAGCTAGCTAGCTAACTCACCTCCTGGACTAGCTGGCGAGTAGCTATTAGCAACGGTAGCAACTAAATACAATATCCTTTTAGCCAGCTACATTCGTCGCGAGCGACGCCGTTTTTCAAACAAAGTCAACACAGCAGCCATTGCTAGCTAGCCAACACTACCAGCTAGCTGTACTGTAGTAGCTAAATACAATATCTTTGTGCTAGCTAGCCAACGTTTAATTATTGCTGCGTTATGAAAGAACTAGACACGGACACGAATTATCTGTTTAGTGTGTTAACACACTATTGGTAGCTTGTTGTAACCAAGTATTGGTGCTAAACTGTGTGTTATTGGATGCTAGCATGCTAGTTAGCTATGGCGTCATAGTTAGCTAGCTGAATAAAGTAAGTTGAGTCTATTCCTTGAAACATTGAACCGCTGTAGTTTACAACAATTCTAATTTCTAAAGTGGAAGTTGGGAGAGTTTTATTCAGGTGGTTCAGTGAAACAATTATAGTTTCTGAGGTGGAAGTTGGGAGAGTTATATTTGGGAGTTTTTTTTTGGTGAGGGAGGCCCTGCTCTCTCCTTTCCCAGATGTTTAGTTCATTTCATTCCGATCTCCTCTGCATTATTGTAGCCATCTGCTACAGCCTGTCAACTATGCCTCTGCCTATCCCTGTTCTCTCCTCTCCGCACAGGCTACACAAACGCCTCACACCGCGTGGCTGCTGCCTCTCTAACCTGGTGGTCCCTGCACGCACCACACACCTGGAGTTCCAGGTCTCAGGCAGCCTCTGGAACTGCCGTTCTGCTGCCAACAAGACTGACTTCATCCCAGCCTATGCTACCCTCCAGTCCCTCAACTTCCTGGCGCTGACGGAAACATGGATTACCACTGAAAACACTGCTACTCCTACTGCTCTCTCCTCGTCTGACCATGTCTTCTCGCATACCCCGAGAGCATCTGGTCAGAGGGGTGGTGGCACAGGAATCCTCATCTCTCCCAAGTGGTCATTCTCAATTTTTCCCCTAACCCATCTGTCTATCTCCTGTGATGTCACGAGAGGCTGTGTCCTGGAGGGACGTTACATCCCCCTGAGGTGGCTGCAAACCCAGACAGCTATGGCTCCATCTGCTGGTATGGTCGGGAACTCCACCCCTCTATGGCCAATCTTCCCACGCAGCTGAAACAAATGAGGAGCTGATGAGCTGAAGGTTTGGGAAGGGGAAGAGACACACTGAGGGAGTGTGTGGGGGTGAAGAGACACAGTCTCCAACCTGGGCTCTCTGGAGGACAAGAGTGCTGCACGTCCACTTCCATGAGGAATATAAGGATTTGGAGATACTTACCTTTGGGAAATACTCACCTTTGGATATATGCACCTGTGGAAATACGTGAGAGACATTTGGAAGGACTTTTTGCTGGGTTGGCCACTAGCTGCAACGTGGACTACAGTAAGGCTGGGGAAAAGTTATCTGAGCGAGTGAGAATTATGACTTTGGATGTGGAAGAGACATCCCTGAACTGTTAACCCTTAAAGAGCCACAAGAGAACAGAATTTTGTTATATTTTCGTTAATTTCCCAAGGCCTATAATAAAATCCTTGTTTTGTTTGAACCTTGTCTCCTGGCACTACTTGAGCAATCCCGCTGAAAGCTGTGTAGCCTCTCGTGACGTCACAGATGGTGGAGAATACAGGCACGCTCAAGCGTTAATAGTGCATGTCAGAGGAGGATACCGAAGGTTTGATCACCCAGTTTTCCAAGTTGGCCGTAGGCTCCCCGCCCGACTGAAATGGAGGACATATTGAAAGCCCTTGTTGCTGGCCAGCACGCCCAGATGCAAGCAAACGTGGCTCTCTTGGAGGAGCAAAAGAAAGCCAACCTTCTGAAGGCAGAGGAATTGCAGTTGCAGAGACAGAGGGTGGTCCAAAATACCCGCCCAATAAAGGCAAGTGACTTTATATCTAAGATGGGAGCTACCGATGACATTGAGGCATACCTGCATGCATTTGAGGCCACGGCCACTAGGGAAGCCTGGCCCAAGCAGCAGTGGGTTGGTCTGTTAGCCCCCTTTCTAACCGGGGGAATCGCTGAATGCTGTCCGGGACCTGGGCCCTGACCAGGTTACTGACTATGATGCCCTGAAGTCTGAGATCCTCAGCAGATATGGACTCACAAAGTTTGGTATGGCCCAGCGCTTTCACAGCTGGACCTTCCAACCAGACCAACCTCCTCGGGCGCAGATGCATGAACTTGTCCGAATCGCAAGGAAATGGCTGGATCCGCAGAGGAATACAGCAGCGGCGGTGGTGGAGGCCGTTGTGGTGGATCGTTACCTCACGCGCCCCTGCCTTATGAGGCAAAACGGTTCATCAGTCAACAGGCCTTGACCACGGCTGATCTGACCGTGGAAGCTGTGGAAAAGTACCAGGCCACAGCGGAGATGCTGAATGCTTCCCGAAAAAGACCCCAGGAGTGCGGCCCCACCACAAATGGGAAGAACCCGTCCAAAGGACCCCAAGGTCTCGAACCCAGCCACGTCAGGACTTATCCCGGCTCCAGGGGGAGCCAGAAACCAGGCGGGTCCAAGAAGAGTACACCAGGAGGGGGGAAACTCGACAGTGTTACCGGTGTGGGGGAGATGGGACATATCTCCTGGCAGTGTGGGAAACCAGCCGATGAACCTATGCCCACTGCGGAGTCCTCCAGCTCAGCACCCACACACCGTTTTGCCTCGCTCTTGGGAGTCGTAGATGGCGGCCCAGATCGACCCCCCACCTGCCCGGTAACTGTGAATCACCATGATGTGGAGGCCTTACTGGATTCTGGTAGCCGGGCCACCCTGGTGCGTAAGGATTTGGTGGGCCCAACGTGTCTGACCCCGGGGAAAGTCCTCCCAGTTTCCTGTGTCCATGGGGACACCAGAGAATACCCCATTACTGAACTTACAATGACCAGCACACGGGGAACCATACACACGACGGCGGGGGTGGTTGATTCCCTCCCCGTCCCTGTCCTAATTGGACGAGACTGCCCAGCCTTTTACCCACTCTGGAGAGAGTCTCAGGAGAGGATAACCCGAGCACCTCGGAAACGGAGAGGCAAGACTCATCCTGGGAAGGCTCCGGTGCAATCCTCCGAATTACTCACTCCCGCCCGGGCTCTGATAGGGATGGCAGGTGCCCAGACCGACACAGAGACGGAGCTACAGAATCTGGACAAAGAACTGTCTGGTCTGAAGGGGACCGCTGAGAGGTATCGTTTGTTAAAGCAACAGTTAGACATGAAGACAGAAGAGTTAGATATCCTCCAGGCTAAACTCCAACAGAGCTCCTTCCATAAGCAACAGGAGGAGCTGGAGAGGCTGCGCAGGACCATCGAGGAGTGTGAGGAGACCCTGCGCAGTAGTAAGGAGGTCCAGAAGAAGGCAGAGGAGAAGTACAAGGTGTTGGAGAACAAGATGAAGAATGCGGAGGCAGAGAGAGAGAAGGAACTGAAAGCTGCTCAACAGAAGCTAAACTCTGCTAAAACCAAGGCTGATGCGTTCAGTAAGAAACTCAAGGAGAGACAACAGGAGGCTGAGTCCCTGGTCCTAGAGTTGGAGGAGTTGAAGGGAGAGCAGGCTGGCAAGCACCACGGCAATGCGGACGCCCTCTCCCGGCGTGATGCCTTCTTCGCTGCCTTTACCCGACGAGGACGTCGGTCCCGAGGAGGGGGATGTGTGATGTCACGAGAGGCTGTGTCCTGGAGGGACGTTACATCCCCTGAGGTGGCTGCAAACCCAGACAGCTATGGCTCCATCTGCTGGTATGGTCGGGAACTCCACCCCTCTATGGCCAATCTTCCCACGCAGCTGAAACAAATGAGGAGCTGATGAGCTGAAGGTTTGGGAAGGGAAGAGACACACTGAGGGGAGTGTGTGGGGGGTGAAGAGACACAGTCTCCAACCTGGGCTCTCTGGAGGACAAGAGTGCTGCACGTCCACTTCCATGAGGAATATAAGGATTTGGAGATACTTACCTTTGGGAAATACTCACCTTTGGATATATGCACCTGTGGAAATACGTGAGAGACATTTGGAAGGACTTTTTGCTGGGTTGGCCACTAGCTGCAACGTGGACTACAGTAAGGCTGGGGAAAAGTTATCTGAGCGAGTGAGAATTATGACTTTGGATGTGGAAGAGACATCCCTGAACTGTTAACCCTTAAAGAGCCACAAGAGAACAGAATTTTGTTATATTTTCGTTAATTTCCCAAGGCCTATAATAAAATCCTTGTTTTGTTTGAACCTTGTCTCCTGGCACTACTTGAGCAATCCCGCTGAAAGCTGTGTAGCCTCTCGTGACGTCACACTCCTCATTTGAATTCCACGCTGTCACAGTCACTAGCCCATTTAAGCTTAATATCCTTGTCATCTATCGCCCTCCAGGTTCCCTTGGAGAGTTCATCAATGAGCTTGACGCCTTGATAAGTTCCTTTCCTGAGGATGGCTCACCCCTCACAGTTTTGGGGGATTTCAACCTCCCTACGTCTACATTTGACTCATTTCTCTCTGCCTCCTTCTTTCCACTCCTCTCCTCTTTTGACCTCACCCTCTCACCGCCCCCTACTCACAAGGCAGGCAATACGCTTGACTTCATCTTTACTAGATGTTGCTCTTCTACTAATCTCACTGCAACTCCCCTCCATGTCTCCGACCACTACTTTGTATCCTTTTCTCTCTCGCTCTCCTCCAACACTACTCACTCTGCCCCTACACAGATGGTAATGCGCCGCCGCAACCTTCGCTCTCTCTCTCCCACTACTCTCTCCTCTTCCATCCTATCATCTCTTCCCTCTGCTCAATCCTTCTCCCTCCAATCTCCTGATTCTGCCTCCTCAACCCTCCTCTCCTCCCTTTCTGCATCCTTTGACTCCCTGTGTCCCCTATCCTCCCGGCCGGCTCGGTCCTCCCCTCCAGCTCCTTGGCTTGATGACTCATTGCGAGCTCACAGAACAGAGCTCCGGGCAGCTGAGCGGAAATGGAAGAAAACTAAACTCCCTGCCGACCTGGCATCTTTTCACTCCCTCCTCTCTACATTTTCTTCATCTGTTTCTGCTGCTAAGGCCACTTTCTACCACTCTAAATTCCAAGCATCTGCCTCTAACCCTAGGAAGCTCTTTGCCACATTCTCCTCACTGCTGAATCTCCCCCTCCTCCCTCTCTGTGGATGACTTCGTCAACCACTTTGAAAAGAAGGTTGACGACATCCGATCCTCGTTTGTTAAGTCTAATGACACTGCTGGTCCTGCTCACACTGCCCTACCCTATGCTTTGACTTCTTTCTCCCCTCTCTCTCTAGATAAAATCTTGCGACTTGTGACTGCAGGCCGCCCAACAACCTGCCCGCTTGACCCCATCCCCTCCTCTCTTCTCCAGACCATCTCCGGTGACCTTCTCCCCTACCTCACCTCGCTGATCAACTCATCCTTGACCGCTGGCTATGTCCCTTCTGTCTTCAAGAGAGCGAGAGTTGCACCCCTTCTCAAAAAACCAACACTCGATCCCACTGATGTCAACAACTACAGACCAGTATCCCTTCTTTCTTTTCTTTCCAAAACTATTGAGCGTGCCGTCTTTAGCCAACTCTCTTGCTATCTCTCTCAGAATGACCTTCTTGATCCAAACCAGTCAGGTTTCAGGACTGGTCATTCAACTGAGACTGCTCTTCTCTGTGTCACGGAGGCTCTCCGCACTGCTAAAGCTAACTCTCTCTCCTCTGCTCTTGTCCTTCTAGACCTGTCTGCTGCCTTTGATACTGTGAACCATCAGATCCTCCTCTCCACCCTCTCCGAGCTGGGCATCTCCGGCGCGGCTCACTCCTGGATTGCGTCCTACCTGACCGGTCGCTCCTACCAAGTGGCGTGGCGAGAAGCTGTCTCCTCACCACGTGCTCTCACCACTGGTGTCCCCCAGGGCTCAGTTCTAGGCCCTCTCCTTTTCTCCCTATACACCAAGTCACTTGGCTCTGTCATATCCTCACATGGCCTCTCCTATCATTGCTACGCTGACGATACACAACTAATCTTCTCCTTTCCCCCTTCTGATAACCAGGTGGCGAATCGCATCTCTGCATGTCTGGCAGACATATCAGTATGGATGACGGATCACCACCTCAAGCTGAACCCTGGCAAGACGGAGCTGCTCTTCCTCCCGGGAAGGACTGCCCGTTCCATGATCTCGCCATCACGGTTGACAACTCCGTTGTGTCCTCCTCCCAGAGTGCGAAGAGCCTTGGCGTGACCCTGGACAACACCCTGTCGCTTCTCCGCTAACATCAAGGCGGTGACCCGATCCTGCAGGTTCATGCTCTACAACATTTGGAGAGTGCGACCCTGCCTTACACAGGAAGCGGCACAGGTCCTAATCCAGGCACTTGTCATCTCCCGTCTGGATTACTGCAACTCGCTGTTGGCTGGGCTCCCTGCCTGTGCCATTAAACCCCTACAACTCATCCAGAATGCCGCAGCCCGTCTGGTGTTCAATCTTCCCAAGTTCTCTCACGTCACCCCGCTCCTCCGCACACTCCACTGGCTTCCAGTTGAAGCTCGCATCTGTTACAAGACCATGGTGCTTGCCTATGGAGCTGTGAGGGGAACGGCACCTCCGTACCTTCAGGCTCTGATCAGTCCCTACACCCAAACGAGGGCATTGCGTTCATCCACCTCTGGCCTGCTGGCTCCCCTTCCTCTGCGGAAGCATAGTTCCCGCTCAGCCCAGTCAAAACTGTTCGCTGCTCTGGCACCCCAATGGTGGAACAAGCTCCCTCACGACGCCAGGACAGCGGAGTCACTCACCACCTTCCGGAGACATTTGAAACCCCACCTCTTTAAGGAATACCTGGGATAGGATAAAGTAATCCTTCTACCCCCCACCCTCCCCCCCCCAAAAAAAATAATAAAAAATTGTAAAGTGGTTATCCCACTGGCTATAGGGTGAATGCACCAATTTGTAAGTCGCTCTGGATAAGAGCGTCTGCTAAATGACGTAAATGTAAATGTAAATGTATCTTCCTCTGAGAGACAGACAGACCCCACAGTCAGTTGACCTGGCAAGGGAAAGTTTCAGCGGCTTCCATCCAGTTACAGTTAACTAGTTGTCTCCTGCAGTAAATAGAGCACATAACCTGAAACTGAGAAACCCATAATATTATCTTCCTTCAATCTGCTACAAATGTGGAAGTTAGCTAGCTCGTATCGTTGATTGGTTTGGGACTATCCCTTCGGTTTCCATTGTGCCAGGCAAGCTCAAGTTCAAAAGTGCAGCCAAAGTATTTGAAAGCAAACCGATACTATTTGAACCCAGTTGTGCACTCCAGCTGTGTGCGTCAGAGCAGTGTGGTGCTGAGAGTCACTGAGTGGGATCAGAGTGTCTCTAAACGGGTCTCTTTGAAGGCTGTTGTCTGCTTGGGCTGTGATGTGTCTGTCAGACCTCTTCCCTTCCCTGCCTCATGCTCCCTTCCGATGTGCTGTGCTCCTCTCCCCTCTCTGATGTGCCTCACAAAGACACTGACATTCACACGGCAGCCTAATCTCCCCTCCACCTCTCCTCTCTCCTCCTCTCCTCTCCTTCACTTCAAAGAGCATGAAACTCTCCACATCAATAATGTAGGCTGTTTCTATCTAACACCTCAACCAGATTGTGGATTTGAACATGTCCCCTTGCCTCCACATCCTCCCTCCTTGTGCACCCCTTCATACCCCTCCCCCACAGTCCCTGTCTGTCCACTGCTGCCACCAAATCCCCCCCCCCAGAGAGACATGTGTGCCATCCCACCCAAATGTACCCCCTCCCCTCTGCTCCCTCAGCCCAAACCTGTATCCTCCCTCTGCTCAGCTCTATACCCTCATAGGGGAAGAAGCTCCTTGTGTGTAACTGGATCTGTTTCATCTTCCTTTGTCCTCGACAGTGTGTGTGTGTGTGTGTGTGTGTGTGTCTATCACCTCTAATGGTCTGGGGCCATGCTGGCCATGTTGATAGGGGCACCTATAGGGCTGCCTGCCTGCCTGACTAAATGGAGGGACTTATAGTCAACCAACCAAGGCCATGTATCTATGCCAGGGAAGTTGTTGCTATGCTGAAGCAACATTATCTAGCCTCCCCTATTCTATTTCCTCTCTCAATTACCAACAAGTTGTTCCAATGTGGCAGCAGCAACATTGTCTAGGCTGACCTCTTCTTACCAGCCTCTTACATGTGCTGTCTCGCTTGCTCTGTGTGTGTGATGTGGCTCAGTGAGAGACGAGGCTAGGAGCTGGTGTGCGTAGCCCCTGCTATTTGGCCAAGGTTACCCCTTACTAGATCGATCCCTCTGTTCTCCTCTGTCCTCTGGGGTGAATACTAAAGCCATGGTGCTTTAAGGGGAGCTCAATCAGATGACAGATCGGGTTTCAAATTGCTTTTGTTCCCTGGTTGAGGTTATTTCAGAAGAAACAGCCTCTGACTGTAGATACATCGCTTTTATTAAGTGTGTGTGTGTGTGTGTCTGTGTGAGTGTGTGTGTGTGTGTGTGTGTAGCTGCATCGTTCAATGAGATCTTGTTCTCTATTACAGTTGAATAGATAGAGAAAAACCTTCCCATCTTGAGGTATAGTGATTTTGTCCTCGGGTGTTGTAGGGCCTGAGAGGGTCAGGAGAAAGTTATCCTGACCCTGTCACAGAGGCCCTGGCTGTCACACAGATTGGAGTGTATTACCAATCCCATTACCACAGTAGTGGAACGCCTGTAAGGGCCAAGAGGTGGGGCAGCTAAACACTGATGTCCCAAATGACACCCTATTTCCTACATGGTGCACTACTTTTGACCAGTCCAGAGCCATCTGGGCCCTGGTCTAAAGTAGTGCACTATATAGAGAATAAGGTGTGATATGGGACAGAGTCTGAGATAGAGCAGAATGAAAGTCAGGCTAAAGTCACTGAGACAGTTCAACTCTAATGGGTTGTATTATAACACCCAGTCAAATCACACCGTGAAGGTTCTCTCTCTCTCTCTCTCTCTCTCTCTCTCTCTCTCTCTCTCTCTCTCTCTCTCTCTCTCTCTCTCTCTCTCTCTCTCTCTCTCTCTCTCTCTCTCTCTCTCTCTCTGTCTGTCTGTCTGTCTGTCTGTCTGTCTGTCTGTCTCTCTCTCTATGTCTCTCTGTCTCTCTCTCTCTCTCTCTCTCTGTTTTATCGACCATTAGAGAGCTATAGTGGTCTTTACTATGTGCTCACGCTCAGTAAATTGTCTCTAATGGTGCAGAAGAGTGGACTGACTGAAGAGGATTACTTACCAGTCAGTAGGCCTGGCTTGCTGTGCTGTGCTAACTGTGTTGTGTGTAGATTACTGGCTCGTATCTGGCTATGTTTCACCACAGAGCCAGTGGTAGTGGTAGTGTTAATATATACATTTTCTTTACTTTGATCTCTTACTTTCCTTTTAGTCCCTTTACTTCGTTTACTGTGATGGTGTGTAATATCTACATTCTACACGCTAGATAAAGACAGGGACTCTGGCTACAGAAACATTAGTGGTTGTAGTGGTAAGGCTGTGTCCCCTTTCAGCCCTGGTCAAAATGAATGTACTATAAAGGGAGTAGTGTGCCATTTGGGACGGAGACTAGTGTTAGTGTTTGGTAGGGATGCCCCCTGGTTCTCCTCTAAAGCCAGTCAGTCAGACAGTCCTGAGTGGCAGGCTGTGGCTCCCTGAGTTCATTTCCGTCCTGAAGGCCGTGTGTCACCAGAACAAACACAGCACTGCACGCACACAGACACTCCGAGCCACACCTTACAGCGCTGCCTGACAGTGACAAGAGATGAGGGGAAACCAACCAACACGCCCGGCCTGGCCGGCAGAGGACAGAGAGAGAAAGAGAGAGCTAGAGACAGAGACAGAGAGGGAGAGATATATAGAGAGAGACATAGACAGAGAGAGAGACAGAGAGAGAGAGAGAGACAGAGAGATAGAGAGAGAGAGAGAGAGAGAGAGAGAGAGAGAGAGAGAGAGAGAGAGAGAGAGAGAGAGAGAGAGAGAGAGAGAGAGAGAGAGAGAGAGAGAGAGAGAGAGAGAGAGAGAACAGTCTGCAGCACCCGGCCTCACCATACTATAATCTGAAGTCAAATGTCTACTGTTTGCTGATGATCTGGTGCTTCTGTCACCAACCAAGGAGGGCCTACAGCAGCACCTAGATCTTCTGCACAAATTCTGTCAGACCTGAGCCCTGACAGTAAATCTCAGTCAGACAAAAATAATGGTGTTCCAAAAAAGGTCCATGCAAATACAAATTCCATCTAGACACCGTTGCCCTAGAGCACACAAAAAACTATACATAACTCGGCCTAAACATCAGCGCCACAGGTAACTTCCACAAAGCTGTGAACGATCTGAGAGACAAGGCAAGAAGGGCCTTCTATGCCATCAAAAGGAACATAAAATTTGACGTACCAATTAGGATCTGGCTAAAAATACTTGAATCAGTTATAGAACCCATTGCCCTTTATGGTTGTGAGGTCTGGGGTCCGCTCACCAACCAAGGATTCACAAAATGGGACAGACACCAAATTGAGACTGCATGCAGAATTCTGCAATAAATATCCTCAGTGTACAACGAAAAACACCAAATAATGCATACAGAGCATGGCCGATACCGGCTAATAATCAAAATCCAGAAAAGAGCCATTAAATTCTATAACCACTTAAAAGGAAGCGATTCCCAAACCTTCCATAACAAAGCCATCACCTACAGAGAGATGAACTTGAAGAAGAGTCCCCTAAGTAAGCTGGTCCTGGGGCTCTGTTCACAAACACAAACAGAACCCACAGAGCCCCAGGACAACAACACAATTAGACCCAACCAAATCATGAGAAAGGAAAAAGAGAATTACTTGACACATTGGAAAGAATTAACAAAAAAACTGCAAACTAGAATGCTATTTGGCTCTAAACAGATAGTACACAGTGGCAGAATACCTGACCACTGTGACTGACCCAAACTTAAGGAAAGCTTTGACTATGTACAGACTCAGTGAGCATAGCCTTGCTATTGGGAAAGGCCGCCGTAGGCAGACCTGGCTCTCAAGAGAAGACAGGCTATGTGCACACTGCCCACAAAATGAGGTGGAAACTGAGCTGCACTTCCTAACCTCCTGCCAAATGTATGACCATATTAGAGACACATATTTCCCTCAGATTACAGAGATCCACAAAGAATTAGAAAACAAACCCAATTTTGATAAACTCCCTTATATACTGGGTGAAATACCACAGTGTGCCATCACAGCAGCAATATTTGTGACCTGTTGCCACAAGAAAAGGGCAACCAGTGAAGAACAAACACCATTGTAAATACAACCCATATTTATGTTTATTTATTTTCCCATTTGTACTTTAACTATTTGCACATTGTTAAAACACTGTATATATACAGTGGGGAGAACAAGTATTTGATACACTGCCGATTTTGCAGGTTTTCCTACTTACAAAGCATGTAGAGGTCTGTAATTTTTATCATAGGTACACTTCAACTGTGAGAGACGGAATCTAAAACAAAAATCCAGAAAATCACATTGTATGATTTTTAAGTAATTAATATGCATTTTATTGCATGACATAAGTATTTGATACATCAGAAAAGCAGAACTTAATATTTGGTACAGAAACCTTCGTTTGCAATTACAGAGATCATACGTTTCCTGTAGGTCTTGACCAGGTTTGCACACACTGCAGCAGGGATTTTGGCCCACTCTTCCATACAGACCTTCTCCAGATCCTTCAGGTTTCGGGGCTGTCGCTGGGCAATACGGACTTTCAGCTCCCTCCAAAGATTTCCTATTGGGTTCAGGTCTGGAGACTGGCTAGGCCACTCCAGGACCTTGAGATGCTTCTTACGGAGCCACTCCTTAGTTGCCCTGGCTGTGTGTTTCGGGTCGTTGTCATGCTGGAAGACCCAGCCACGACCCATCTTCAATGGTCTTACTGAGGGAAGGAGGTTGTTGGCCAAGATCTCGCGATACATAGCCCCATCCATCCTCCCCTCAATACGGTGCAGTCGTCCTGTCCCCTTTGCAGAAAAGCATCCCCAAAGAATGATGTTTCCACCACCATGCTTCACGGTTGGGATGGTGTTCTTGGGGTTGTACTCATTCTTCTTCTTCCTCCAAACACGGCGAGTGGAGTTTAGACCAAAAAGCTCTATTTTTGTCTCATCAGACCACATGACCTTCTCCCATTCCTCCTCTGGATCATCCAGATGGTCATTGGCAAACTTCAGACGGGCCTGGACATGCGCTGGCTTGAGCAGGGGGACCTTGCGTGCGCTGCAGGATTTTAATCCATGACGGGCGTAGTGTGTTACTAATGGTTTTCTTTGAGACCGTGGTCCCAGCTCTCTTCAGGTCATTGACCAGGTCCTGCCGTGTAGTTCTGGGCTGATCCCTCACCTTCCTCATGATCATTGATGCCCCACGAGGTGAGATCTTGCATGGAGCCCCAGACCGAGGTTGATTGACCGTCATCTTGAACTTCTTCCATTTTCTTATAATTGCGCCAACAGTTGTTGCCTTCTCACCAAGCTGCTTGCCTATTGTCCTGTAGCCCATCCCAGCCTTGTGCAGGTCTACAATTTTATCCCTGATGTCCTTACACAGCTCTCTGGTCTTGGCCATTGTGGAGAGGTTGGAGTCTGTTTGATTGAGTGTGTGGACAGGTTTCTTGTATACAGGTAACGAGTTCAAACAGGTGCAGTTAATACAGGTAATGAGTGGAGAACAGGAGGGCTTCTTAAAGAAAAAGCGAACAGGTCTGTGAGAGCCGGAATTCTTACTGGTTGGTAGGTGATCAAATACTTATGTCATGCAATAAAATGCAAATTAATTACTTAAAAATCATACAATGTGATTTTCTGGATTTTTGTTTTAGATTCAGTCTCTCACAGTTGAAGTGTACCTATGATAAAAATTACAGACCTCTACATGCTTTGTAAGTAGGAAAACCTGCAAAATCGGCAGTGTATCAAATACTTGTTCTCCCCACTGTACATAATATGACATTTGAAATGTCTTTATTCTTTTGGAACTTCTGAGTGTAATGTTTACTGTTAATATGTATTGTTTATTTCACTTTTGTTTGCTATCTACTTCACTTGCTTTTGCAATGTTAACATACGTTTCCCATGCCAATAAAGCCCTTAAATTGAATTGATATAGAAACAGAGATAGAGACAGAGATATGGAGAGAGAGAGAGAGAGAGGGAGATAGCGAGAGAGAGAGAGAGAGAGCGAGAGAGAGAGAGAGAGAGAGAGAGAGAGAGAGAGAGAGAGAGAGAGAGAAAAGGCAGGACTTAAGTAGTGAGTGGAATTGTGTTTATTTGCCCATAATCACTGAAATGTTGGCATAGTTCAGTTGTGATGTATTAGCGTGTTGGTGTTGCTGTGGCGATGTGTCATGTTTCCGTGGCAATGATGAAGCTGCCGGTGTCGTGGCGCGGGTGGCCACAGTGAGCGATGGTGTGTGTGTGTGTGGCTGTAATTAAGGTAGTGAGTGTTTCCCTACAGGGCTGAGGGGTGACGGAGAGGAGACAGCTAATTTCACTCTGCGCCTCAGGGGGTGGCTGGACAGAGGGAAAGAGGGAACGGGGGGGAGTCACCCTTTGTGTGTGGCTGCAGTCAGCTGTTTGGCACACACACATACACACAATCCAATCCCCTTCCCCTGCCTCTCCATGTTGTTCTCTGCATGTTATGGTACACTGCTGCCATCTGCTGGGGTTGGCTGTAACAAGTAACGTCAAAGTCATTGACTATGCTGTATGTTCTGGCTCATCTCCACTCTGACACTGTGGTTGGGACTAGAGTATATGCAGCTTGTGTTTCAGCCTCTGCCTTTCTTTCCCAAGTCCCAACCCTACACTTAAAATACCCCCCCCCTCTCTCTCTCTTTCTCTCTCTCTCTCTCTCTCGCTCTCTCTCGCTCTAGCTCTCTCTCGCTCTATCTCTCTCTCTCTCCTCTCTCTCTCTCTCTCTGTCTCTCTCTCTCTCTCTCTCTCTTTCTCTCTCTCTCGCTCTAGCTCTCTCTCTCTCTCTCTCTCTCTCTCTCTCTCTCTCTCTCTCTCTCTCTCTCTCTCAATTCAATTCAATTCAATTCAATTTCAATTCAATTTAAGGGCTTTATTGGCATGGGAAACGTATGTTAACATTGCCAAAGCAAGTGAAGTAGATAGTAAACAAAAGTGAAATAAACAATAAATATTAACAGTAAACATTACACTCAGAAGTTCCAAAAGAATAAAGACATTTCAATGATGTATCTCTCATGCCAAGACCAGCCATCTGAAATACATTACATTTACATTTTAGTCATTTAGCAGATGCTCTTATCCAGAGCGACTTACAGTTAGTGCATACATTATTTTATTTTTCATACTGGCCCCCCGTGGGAATCAAACCCACAACCCTGGCGTTGCAAACGCCATGCTCTACCATCTGAGCTACATCCCTGCCGGCCATTCCCCACCCCTTCCCTGGACCACTCGGGAGGCAACTGTGCCACTCGGGAGGCATGTATCAAGTGTTCCACCATATGCATATATACACACACTCCTACTCACACACATGCATGCAGAATGCAATCACACATACATAACCTCACATGTTCCTTTTATGTTAATGCAAGTTATGTTAATAGCATCACAGAAACATGGACAGTCTGGAAACTATTACTCTGCCTAACTGGGCTACATCATACTGAAATAAGGAGGAGATGGATACAGTATATAGTTCAGTACTGTAATCATTAAAGGATACTGTGAGATTTCGAGATCGAGGTTGTTTTTCAACTTACCCAGAGTCAGACAAAGTCATGGATACCATTTGTATGTCTCTGCGTGCAGTTTGGAGATTATTGAGGTTAGCATAATAGTTAGCTTAGCGCAATTGCTGGAAATGTCCCGGTACAGTAGCCAGCTCCTCTCAAAAACAGGGAAATAGACCTTCTAACGACTCCAAACCTGGGTGATTGGTCATTTAAATTCTTACAAAGCTATACATAGTCAAATTGTTTTATACATTTGTAAATGTTTTGTGATAATCATAAGAAACGAGATTCTATCATACTTACTCATTCTGTCCCATTGTCACATAGAGATGTATAGAGAGCGCAACGTTGTATCTGTCCCATTATGGCATCTGTGCATGCATGGGCTGTTCTATGTTGTCCTGCTGCAGTGGGCAGCTGTGTGAGCAACACACTCTGTTCTGTCATGCTGCACCTGTCATCCAGACAGACCTGGCTTCAGTGTACCAGATCAGTGTATGATCTCTGCATGACAATAAGTACACACACAATACACACTTTTATTATCAGAAAATGAGGCAGTTGACTGATCAAATGTCCAATGCAAGACCACCTCCCTCTCTTCATAAGTGTCTCTGCAAGCTTCCTGTTTCCACCGTAAGGTGAACAGTCTTTTGACTGAATCCCGGGATAGAGAAAACCTTTTATTTTCTTATTTCTGCTCTAAATAGATGCTCAATGTCACAATGATCTAATCTGAACAGCTGATTCAACCCTCTCATTGTCACCATCACTCAACCACAAAGTGATCATTAGCACGTAACAGATGGAGCTGTAAAAATGCTTTATCAGAAGACAGTAGTTAACACACCGCCATTTGTTTGTCAACTATAGTTTAATACATGCAGCTTCTCTTCTGCCATAACTTGTTGCCCCAGAAGACTAAATAAAGTAGTGCTCAGCAGAATAATGTCTTACATCGATAGAATGAATGCATTAGTAATCTATTTAACACCTGTAAAGTTGTCTGTTTTTCGTTTAGGGACTGGGAAGAAAACGCAATAACTCCAAAACAGTGGAAAGATTGGTCCTGTGCAACATTTCCAAATGTCATCAGTTTGACCTGTTTTAAGGAAATTAAAAGCTGAGAAAATGTTGAAACACGTTTCTGATAAGACTTCAGTTCGTCTTGAGTGCATCATTTATGTGGGTGAAATACTGTCTACTTGCATAAGTGTCAAAGATAACACATTACATGCACATTGGCATTTTCTCAAGAGATGCCGAAAGAAAGAAATAATATTTCTCCACTCCTGTTCCCGAGACAAAATTAACATTTGTTGTATAATTTCTCTGAAAGAAATGCATAATTCTGCAGGAGTTAATATTATGTTACGCTGCATGTGAGAGGTTAGGCCTACAGTCAGTATCCATATTTCAGTGACTATTCCATTTTACCCATATGGAATATTCTGTTTATTCATGAATACAGGGATACTCATGAGCGGAATATCATAGGTGCATGTAAACAGCTTATCCCGAATAAGATGTTAAGCAAGATATAACCTACTATCCGGAATACTGTGCGCATGTAAATGTGGTTATTGTTTAGGACCTTAGTGATTCAGAGGTTCCTCATTTATCATAGAAATAAAATGTTTTCTCTATGAGACAATCTTCTCTTTTCTTTTCTCTGTGGCCCAACTGTGTTGAATGTCTTGATATGGACACAGCATTTCCTCTCCCTCTCTTATTCTCTTTTGTTCTGTCTCCCTCCTTCTTTCAGGTCCTAGGCACCCCCTGTGAGGATACCTGGCCAGGGGTCCACTCCCTGCCCCACTTCAAACCAGGTGAGGAACACACACAAACACACTCACACCATAGGTCCAACAGTCAGAATCAGACTTTGACTACAGCTCTACTTTGTAAACCTTGGTGGCATGCCTCTGTAGTTCACATAGCCCATGCAGGCCTGTGAGCCAGCCGTACCATCGCTGTGCCAACCCTGTGCCAGGCTAGAGCTACTGCTTCTGCCCTCTGGGAGCTCATTAGAGACAGACAGGACGGTGCTCGCAGATTAGTGTTGGCATGCAGGAACACACAGAGAGATAGAGGGGGAATTAGAGGAGGAGAGAGAGAGGGATGGAGGGAGAAGAAGAGGGACAGAGGGAGGGCAGGGGTATCGTGATGTGAGTGGCGTGTCTAGCTGTATCTCCTGTGACCAATTACAGAGGAACTGGGGTGTGAAACACACACATATACACACACACACACACACACACAAACACACCTAATCTCATGTCCTGTGGCCATGCCTGTGGTTGGCCATAGTTCTATGTTGTCCTGCTGCAGTGGGCAGCTGTGTGAGCAACACACTCTGTTCTGTCATGCTGCACCTGTCATCCAGACAGACCTGGCTTCAGTGTACCAGATCAGTGTATGATCTCTGCATGACAATAAGTACACACACAATACACACTTTTATTATCAACAATGAGGCAGTTGCCTGATCAAATGTCCAATGCCAGACCACCTCCCTCTCTTCATAAGTGTCTCTGCAAGCTTCCTGTTTCCACCGTAAGGTGAACAGTCTTTTGACTGAATCCCGGGATAGAGAAAACCTTTTATTTTCTTATTTCTGCTCTAAATGGATGCTCAATGTCACAATGATATAATCTGAACAGCTGATTCAATCCTCTCAATGTCACCAACACTCAACCACAAAGTGATCATTAGCACGTAACAGATGGAGCTGTGAAAATGCTTTATCAGAAGACAGTAGTTAACACTCTGAGTGTAGTTATATCTTCCCAACACCAGAGGACAGTGTTGTCTCACTCTATCCCTCTGAATCTATCCTACCAAGCTGAGAGCTTCTCAATCTGGCCATGTTTTATTCTTCCTCCTGAACTGTAATCAGTTTCCAGACATTAAATCAAACACAGAGATCGTATCAGCACGTTGTATATGATTCTTCACATTCTCAGCGTTACTTTCGATAATTCACAGCAATGTTTACAGCCCTGGTTTATTTTCACTCTGGTGTTCGCAGCACAACCGTTTGGGTTTGAAATGTAGACAGACATAACTACAGTATATCAGACATTTGAGAAAGACAGGAGTGATCTGAATATCAAAACAACTCTCCCTCATATATGCCCAATCCCTAACTCTGGAACAGAGTCTTACCATCTCTCTATCCTCCCCACCCAATAACTCCTTAACTCGAAATGTAGCTATTCCGTATCTCTCTCCCCCTCTGTCTAGCACTGGAACAGTGGCTACTCTCTCTCTCCCCTCTCCCCCTCTCCCTAACCCAGGGTTGGCTGTCCAACTGTCTCTCTGCCCCCCTGTCCCCAGTCTATACTAGGAGGTTGGCAGTGACCGTGTTTGTCTGAAAACAGAGGTCTCCGCACAGAGGTTTTGGACGAGGGAGTCGAGCTGTCAGAGGGGCACACACACATTTCTTACACATTCACTCACACACATACACCCAGCCATTCATACCGTAGACACACACACACACACAAATACTTTTAAAATATAATAATAGTGCCATTTAGCAGATGCTTTTATCCAAAGCGACTTACAGTTATGCGTGCATACTTTTTACGTACGGTGGTCCTGGGAATCGAACCCACTATCCTGGCGTTGCAAGCGCCATGCTCTACCAACTGATGTTAACTTCTTGTTAAATCACATACTGTACAATGAAACTTTTGTTGCAAAAATTCACAAATGTGTCCTGATGATGAATATGAACATGTTTCTATTGTCTCTCTTTGTCTTTACCTGTTCAGACAGCTTTTCTGTCTACAGTTCCAAGAAGCTCAGACAAGCATGGAATAAGTAAGTGTACCGTTTTTGTCCCATAAAATGTTGTGCATTTGTGTGTGTTTGTGTGTGTGTGTGTGTGTGTGTGTGTGTGCACGCCTATACATGTATGCCAGGTCAGAGGGCCATTTTCCCACAGACCCACTTTTGTGCTCTTCCTGTCTGTGAATGTTCCCAAGGGCAATACGCTCCAGACCGCCAACCCCACAACACTCCATCCATCCATCCCTCTCTCTTTCTCTCCCTGAACCCTCCATACAGAAGAACCCTGGGACTGTTCTGGTCCAGAGACATACATTAGTAGCCCAGTTAGAGATGGCTGTGTGTGTGCTTCCTCCCAGCTCTCTACCCTCGGGGCGTCTAGACCTACAGACAGCTCACACACTCTTCCCAGGGTTCATCTGGTTAGAGGGGGGGCACCCAGATCGGGGTCATGCCACTGGTGTCGTGCCACCGGAGCAGCCAGCCCTGACACAGATGGCAGGAAAGGGCACAGGGGGCATTCCAGATGTGGGCCACCCTCTGCCCCTGGCACTCATCTGGAGCCTGGGGGGACAGGCAGAGACAGGGTGACTTGATGATTTGGTCACAGATACACAGAATGTCTCACAGTATTCTGGTCTGGCTCAGTGCTGAGAACTCTTGGCCTCTGTAGTCAATCAATCAATTTTATTTTATATAGCCCTTCGTACATCAGCTAATATCTCGAAGTGCTGTACAGAAACCCAGCCTAAAACCCCAAACAGCTAGTAATGCAGGTGTAGAAGCACGGTGGCTAGGAAAAACTCCCTAGAAAGGCCAAAACCTAGGAAGAAACCTAGAGAGGAACCAGGCTATGAGGGGTGGCCAGTCCTCTTCTGGCTGTGCCGGGTGGAGATTATAACAGAACCATGCCAAGATGTTCAAAAATGTTCATAAGTGACAAGCATGGTCAAATAATAATCAGGAATAAATCTCAGTTGGCTTTTCATAGCCGATCATTAAGAGTTGAAAACAGCAGGTCTGGGACAGGTAGGGGTTCCATAACCGCAGGCAGAACAGTTGAAACTGGAATAGCAGCAAGGCCAGGCGGACTGGGGACAGCAAGGAGTCACCACGGCCGGTAGTCCCGACGTATGGTCCTAGGGCTCAGGTCTCTCAGTTGGCTTTTCATAGCCGATCATTAAGAGTTGAAAACAGCAGGTCTGGGACAGGTAGGGGTTTCGTAACCGCAGGCAGAACAGTTGAAACTGGAATAGCAGCAAGGCCAGGCGGACTGGGGACAGCAAGGTGTCAGCATGCCCGGTAGTCCTGACGTATGGTCCTAGGGCTCAGGTTCTCAGAGAGAAAGAGAGAACGAGAGAATTAGAGAGAGCATACTTAAATTCACACAGGACACTGGATAAGACAGGAGAAGTACTCCAGGTATAACCAACTAACCCCAGCCCCCCGACACATAAACTACTGCAGCATAAATACTGGAGGCTGAGACAGGAGCGGTCCCGGAGACACTGTGGCCCCATCCGAAGAAACCCCGGACAGGGCCAAACAGGAAGGATATAACCCCACCCACTCTGCCAAAGCACAGCCCCCGCACCACTAGAGGGATATCCTCAACCACCAACTTACAATCCTGAGACAAGGCCGAGTATAGCCCACAGAGGTCTCCACCACAGCACAAGCCAAGGGGGGGCGCCAACCCAGACAGGAAGATCACGTCAGTAACTCAACCCACTCAAGTGACGCACCCCTCCTAGGGACGGCATGAAAGAGCACCAGCAAGCCAGTGACTCAGCCCCTGTAACAGGGTTAGAGACAGAGAACCCCAGTGGAGAGAGGGGAACCGGCCTGGCAGAGACAGCAAGGGCTGTTCGTTGCTCCAGAGCCTTTCCGTTCACCTTCACACTCCTGGGCCAGACTACACTCAATCATATGACCTACTGAAGAGATAAGTCTTCAGTAAAGACTTAAAGGTTGAGACCGAGTCTGCGTCTCTCACATGGGTAGGCAGACTGTTCCATAAAAATGGAGATCTATAGGAGAAAGCCCTGCCTCCCGCTGTTTGCTTAGAAATTCTAGGGACAATTAGGAGGCCTGCGTCTTGTGACCGTAGCGTACGTATTGGTATGTACGGCAGGACCAACTCGGAAAGATAGGTAGGAGCAAGCCCATGTAACGCTTTATAGGTTAACAGTAAAACCTTGAAATCAGCCCTTGCCTTAACAGGAAGCCAGTGTAGGGAAGCTAGCACTGGAGTAATATGATCAAATTTCTTGGTTCTAGTCAGGATTCTAGCAGCCGTATTTAGCACTAACTGAAGTTTATTTAGTGCTTTATCCGGGTAGCCGGAAAGTAGAGCATTGCAGTAGTCTAACCTAGAAGTAACAAATGCATGGATTAATTTTTCTGCATCATTTTTGGACAGAAAATTTCTGATTTTTGCAATGTTACGTAGATGGAAAAAAGCTGTCCTTGAAACAGTCTTGATATGTTCGTCAAAAGAGAGATCAGGGTCAAGAGTAACGCCGAGGTCCTTCACAGTTTTATTTGAGACGACTTTACAACCATCAAGATGAATTGTCAGATTTAACAGAAGATCTCTTTGTTTCTTGGGACCTAGAACAAGCATCTCTGTTTTGTCCGAGTTTAAAAGTAGAACGTTTTCAGCCATCCACTTCCTTATGTCTGAAACACAGGCTTCTAGCGAGGGCAATTTTGGGGCTTCACCATGTTTCATTGAAATGTACAGCTGTGTGTCATCCGCATAGCAGTGAAAGTTAACATTATGTTTTCGAATAACATCCCCAAGAGGTAAAATATATAGTGAAAACAATAGTGGTCCTAAAATGTAGTGACCACATTGACCATGGCCCAGTGTTTAAAAGTCAAGGTTCCACATTCTCTCTCGCAGTATCACAGTTTCCTTTTTCAGATTAATATAAAATGTGATTGATGGCTCAAAACGAGAGAGAAATACAGAGTGGTGTGTGTGTGTGTGTGTGTGTGTGTGTGTGTGTGTGTGTGTGTGTGTGTGTGTGTGTGTGTGTGCGTGTCTACAAGTACAGGATGTCTAGTTTTTCTCTGAGTCTGTGAGAGAGATACTGTAGTAGTGAGAGAGATACTGTAGTAGTGAGAGAGATACTGTAGTAGTTAGAGAGTTACTGTAGTAGTGAGAGATATACTGTAGTAGTGAGAGAGATACTGTAGTAGTGAGAGTCAGAAAGTCAGCCAGTTGATAGTGGAGCCAGAACAGTGGAGCCTCAGTAACAGACTGACTGACAGACAGACTGACCTGGGTAACAGACTGACTGACAGACAGACTGACCTGGGTAATAGACTGACTGACAGACAGACTGACCTTAGAGGACTGACTGCCGTCTCCCATGTCTGACCCCCCAGGATGGGCATGCCAAACGCTCCAGTTCACACAGTCTGTCTGTCTGTCTGTTTGTCTGTCTGTCCCTGGCCCCTCTCCCTGTCTATCTGTATGTCCCCCCAGCCCAGCGCCCTGCTCCACTCCACCCCCTCTGCCTAGCCACTCTGGCCCCTGCCCCATTCCAACCTCCCCCCACTTGGACTCCAGCCAGTCCATGAGGAAATAAATATGTGAAGAAAGAAACTGGGAGGAATGTTAATGACCGCTGCTTCTTTCCCCTCCTTTTATACTGTGCCAGGTCCTGATGAAGTTGATATGAACACATTTATCACTCTCCCTCTCTCTCTCCCTCTCTCTCTCTCTCTCTCTCTCTCTCTCTCTCTCTCTCTCTCTCTCTCTCTCTCTCTCTCTCTCTCTCTCTCTCTCTCTCTCTCTCTCTCTCTCTCGCTTGCTCTCCCTCTCCCTCTCCCTCCACCTCCCTACTGCTCTGACATGGATAGCTGGGGTAGTTTTCTCCTTCTATGGTTTGTTGGATCAGATCAGACATTCACAAGCATCGTATGCAAATAACATGTAAGGGTCAGAGCACACGGCATGCTGGCATTCCTCAGTTTAACGGTTTCGGAAGTGCTTGTGTGTTTTTGTAATGGTAAGACTACCCCCCTGTTTACATTGATTGTATGTTCGGTACAGCTTGTACAACCCATATAACCCTGTTCTCAGCACTTTATTAGCCAGTAGAGTCTTTGAAAGTAGCTCGGCTGACGGTAGGGTTGCATGCCAGACAGAGCTTGTCAGTGTGTAGATCCGTTCTGCTCTCACATATCTCTTTGTGCAATAGTACCCTCATCCACAATGACTCACACATGCTGAAAGGCAAGCAGCTCTTCTGGACTGCTGTTGGGTCTTGTAGGGACATATGTTTTGACACAGCCACAAAGACTTTGTTCCAAAATAGCGTTTGGTTGCTAGCCGTGTTGGGTGCTGTTGAAAGGTCCTGTGGTGCTGCCGTGCCTTGCCTTAGTTATAACTGGTGGGGGAAGGAGTACAATAGGAGCAGGTGTTACTGCCTGTAGTCACACATAAACACACATAAATACACTCTCACAGACACACACACATACGCACACACACATGTACACACGCACACGCTTTCTGCCCTCCCAGGTCCCGGTTTCCTCATGGAAAAACATGAAAACATGAAAAGGCGTCTCGCTCTGAAGATGGAATGCTTCTTTCCGCTGTGAACGTCCCATCAGCCTGGGACTTTTGATTGTCGGAGGAGATATCGATCACAGATGTGTGCTTGTTTACTCAGAACATCTGACCTAGCTAGCTAGCTGAGTAAATCTTCATGCTCAGGCTAGCTGACAGCATTAGCAGGCAGGAATGCACACCTATATCAGCAACAGTGACCTATGAATTTTGTCTTGCTGCTTTTTGTTCTATGTTGCTCGGTCTGTATGCTACGTCTTGCTTGTCCTATGTTGCTATGTCTGTATGCTATGTCTTGTTCTATGTTGTTATTGTCCATATTGTAATTGTTTTTAATAACCTGCCCAGGGACTGCGGTTGAAAATTAGCCGGCTGGCTAAAACCGGCACTTTTACTGAAACGTTGATTAATGTGCACTGTCCCTGTAAAAATAAACTCAAACTCAAACTCAAACACAAGCCCTTTGTTTTCTAAGGCTTTTATATCGAGGTAAAGTTCACCCAGTCAGTGATACCTGTTTGTTCCTATGTTTTTGGCTCTGTTGTTGCTAGAAATCTAACAGCTTTTATCAGGTCAAATTAGCAATGACTGATATTATTTTGTACCTTTTTTCTGTCATGCTAAAACCTGACTTGTAAAGGCACACTACACTTACCGATTATACAGAATGTTCTAGATCAATCACACAGTGACCTGTAGTAGTCATTATAACCCCTGCGTTACCCTACCCTTAAGCCTCAAAAGTTATATTTCGTTTAAAATGTGAACTTACCGATTTTTACATTGAGTTCAACATCCAACAGAAGAAGGCCCTAATGGAGTTAGTTAGCTGTGTTCCTCTCTGCAGAGGGGTCTATTGAGTTCACTAGTCTAGATCTTCTCTATTCCCTCTGATAGGAGGAGAGACAGGAGGAGGAACTGTTGGAGTGGGCTTCAGAGTTCCTAGCATTAGGTCTGTCTGTGATGAGAACTCAGAGGACTATCTCTCTCTCTCTCTCTCTCTCTCTCTCTCTCTCTCTCTCTCTCTCTCTCTCTCTCTCTCTCTCTCTCTCTCTCTCTCTCTCTCTCTCTCTTACACACACACACACACACACACACACACACACACACACAAACCTCGGTAGCTCTGGCAGAAGGAGGAATAACATCATGTTTATTTAATGGACTGCAGGCCTAATTACTGACTGACTTGGTTGTACTTTGTTATTTTTTCTGTTTCTGCTTCCCCTCGGTGCTGGATGGTAGGCGGGTTCAGGAGTTCAGAGCCTCCCCGTACGAACACACACGCGTCGCACGCACATGCACACACACAGGAGCGTGGGGCAGGTCGATGAAAGCCTACAGGGAGTTGAGAGGCTGCCTCTGTCTGCACCCTCTCTGATGAAGTCTTTCATTTTTCATGGTGACTGGGTCGGCCTGTGTCACGGGCATGCCAGGGAGAGGAGGTTCTATGCATGTAGGGTGTGTAGACCATGCTAACAGTCTGTTGTCCTTCTAATAATAATAAGAATTTAGTGGGTGCTTATATTTACAAGTGTGTATTATACATACAGTGGGGAAAAAAAGTATTTAGTCAGCCACCAATTGTGCAAGTTCTCCCACTTAAAAAGATGAGAGAGGCCTGTAATTTTCAACATAGGTACACGTCAACTATGACAGACAAATTGAGGAAAAAAAATCCAGAAAATCACATTGTAGGATTTTTAATGAATTTATTTGCAAATTATGGTGGAAAATAAGTATTTGGTCACCTACAAACAAGCAAGATTTCTGGCTCTCACAGACCTGTAACTTCTTCTTTAAGAGGCTCCTCTGTCCTCCCCCTCGTTACCTGTATTAATGGCACCTGTTTGAACTTGTTATCAGTATAAAAGACACCTGTCCACAACCTCAAACAGTCACACTCCAAACTCCACTATGGCCAAGACCAAAGAGCTGTCAAAGGACACCAGAAACAAAATTGTAGACCTGCACCAGGCTGGGAAGACTGAATCTGCAATAGGTAAGCAGCTTGGTTTGAAGAAATCAACTGTGGGAGCAATTATTAGGAAATGGAAGACATACAACACCACTGATAATCTCCCTCGATCTGGGGCTCCACGCAAGATCTCACCCCGTGGGGTCAAAATGATCACAAGAACGGTGAGCAAAAATCCCAGAACCACACGGGGGGACCTAGTGAATGACCTGCAGAGAGCTGGGACCAAAGTAACAAAGCCTACCATCAGTAACACACTACGCCGCCAGGGACTCAAATCCTGCTGTGTCCCCCTGCTTAAGCCAGTACATGTCCAGGCCCGTCTGAAGTTTGCTAGAGTGCATTTGGATTATCCAGAAGAGGATTGGGAGAATGTCATATGGTCAGATGAAACCAAAATAGAACTTTTTGGTAAAAACTCAACTCGTCGTGTTTGGAGGACAAAGAATGCTGAGTTGCATCCAAAGAACACCATACCTACTGTGAAGCATGGGGGTGGAAACATCATGCTTTGGGGCTGTTTTTCTGCAAAGGGACCAGGACGACTGATCTGTGTAAAGGAAAGAATGAATGGGGCCATGTATCGTGAGATTTTGAGTGAAAACCTCCTTCCATCAGCAAGGGCATTGAAGATGAAACGTGGCTGGGTCTTTCAGCATGACAATGATCCCAAACACACCGCCCGGGCAACGAAGGAGTGGCTTCGTAAGAAGCATTTCAAGGTCCTGGAGTGGCCTAGCCAGTCTCCAGATCTCAACCCCATAGAAAATCTTTGGAGGGAGTTGAAAATCCGTGTTGCCCAGCGACAGCCCCAAAACATCACTGCTCTAGAGGAGATCTGCATGGAGGAATGGGCCAAAATACCAGCAACAGTGTGTGAAAACCTTGTGAAGACTTACAGAAAACGTTTGACCTGTGTCATTGCCAACAAAGGGTATATAACAAAGTATTGAGAAACTTTTGTTATTGACCAAATACTTATTTTCCACCATATTATGCAAATAAATTCATTAAAAATCCTACAATGTGATTTTCTGGAATTTCTTTTCTCATTTTGTCTGTCATAGTTGACGTGTACCTATGATGAAAATTACAGGCCTCTCTCATCTTTTTAAGTGGGAGAACTTGCACAATTGGTGGCTGACTAAATACTTGTTTTCCCCACTGTATGTTTTTTGCATATCCCTACTCCCCCTGAGACACCAGGGCATATCCCAACTCCCCCTGAGACACCAGGGCCAGGGTCTGCCATTGTCAACGGCGACCCTTGAGCAATTAAGTTTAAGTGGCTTGCTCAATGGCACATCGACAGATTTTTCACCTTGTCGGATCGGGGATGAGAACTAGCAGTCTTTCGGTTACAGGCCCAACGGTTTTAACCACTAGGCTACCTGCCGCCCTGTTTCTGTTATGTAGGTTGTGAACCATGCTAACTGTCTGTCTGTCTTCCTTGTAGGTTGGGCTAGGTGAACCATGCTAACTGTCTGTCTGTCTGTCTTCCTTGTAGATTGGGCTAGGTGAACCATGCTAACTGTCTGTCTATCTGTCTTCCCTGTAGATTGGGCTATGTGGACCATGCTGAGGAGTTAGCCTCTAGGTTTCTCCAGTGCTTCCCAAAGAACCGTCTGTCT
Organism: Coregonus clupeaformis; assembly: GCF_020615455.1. Classification (NCBI taxonomy): domain Eukaryota; kingdom Metazoa; phylum Chordata; class Actinopteri; order Salmoniformes; family Salmonidae; genus Coregonus; species Coregonus clupeaformis. Next base: position 23,298,890 of record NC_059208.1, read on the forward strand.
GCTCAGGCAGCTCTCCAGCACGAGTACTTCAGCCACCTTCCTCCACGGCTCTGGGAGATCTCAGACAGTATGTATACCTTTGCTAAGATCTCGCTCTCTTTATTTTCTCTTTATTTCTCTCTCTCTCTCTCTCTCTCTCTCTCTCTCTCTGCATCCCTACATCACTCCAATGCAATGGTCTTCCCCCTCTTTCTATGTAGTTCTCCATATCTCCAACCCCCCTCAATGCTTTGCAACATAAAGTTGTTTATGAAGGTATTGTATTAATATGAATTCTGTTGATCTGGTCAGCCACGTGCTTCATTATGTTTGAAGTGTCAGTAGCTTCAGCCAAGATATGAAACAAGATCTCAAGGAGGCAGTCATCACATACAATGGATATATACAGTATATGTATATACAGGTACCTACCAAAATAAAGGAAACACCAACATAGTGTCTTAATAGGGCGTTGGGCCACCACAAGCCACCAGAACAGCTTCAATGCACCTTGGCATAGACAAGTGTCTGGAACTATATTGGAGGGATGTGACATCATTCTTCCATGAGAAATTCCATAATTTGGTGTTTTGTTGATGGTGGTGGAAAATGCTCTCTCAGGCGCCACTCCAGAATCTCCCATAAGTGTTCAATTGGGTTGAGATCTGGTGACTGAGACACACACACACACACACCCTTTAAACACCATTATGCTCCTTTGAGAACCCTCTTTCAAAGTCACTGAGATCGCTTCTTCTAGCATGGTAGCCAAAATAATTTTTATACATGACCCTAAGCATTTTTCTACAAACATTTATAATTTTGCTATCACAATACCCAACCTGACATCCTACATGACAGTTCAGTTGCCATCGAATCAGAACAGGACATTCAACTGTGTCATTCAGAGATGACATACTACCCATATTATTAGACTAGAAACACAGATACATACAGAGCCAATCCCATCCAGTCACCCCACTCATCACCAGTGTCAAACCCCAAAGCCTGTTCAGATAGCTTTATAGGAGCTGCATTGGGACTGCCTGCCAGAGACAACCCACCCACAGGCTAGTCATTTTAATATGAGAATCATTTCATTTTAAATTCCCCAGATGAGGATTGATTGATCTCTATTAATCCTGTTATCAGCAGGCCACAGTAGGTTGTTCTGTTGGGAGACGCAGGAGCTCTGCGGTGGTCACTGGGCTGGGAGAGAGTGTGGCTCTCTTTGTGCTGTTACACACATGCAGGCATGATTGCACACTCTCTCTCACACACACATACACACGCGCACATACACAAACACACACTAACACAAAGAGGCAGGCTTTTGATTGAGGAAGAATATAGTCAAATTAAAACTGTTGTATAAATGAGGACCTTAGTGGATCAGCACTGTAGCGGCAGGGAAGGAGGGAGGGAGGGAGGGAGGGAGGGAGGGAGGGAGGGAGGGAGGGAGGGAGGGAGGGAGGGTGAGAGAGAATAACACATGGTGGTGGAGGAGGGGAAGCGAAGGAGAAATGACTGAAGAGAAGGAATATGAGAAGTTAAAGAATCATTATTATCCTGAGTGTTAGCCTGCTAGCGAAGCATGGTGATGTTGTTTTGTGCAGCAGGTAGACAGGCAGGAGGAGAAATGCCCCAGCCCAGTTAAATCTGACTGTCAGCAATCTAACACAAACACTAACTAACATGAGCTTTACATTCATTACACCACCACAGATAATAAAGAAGAAACATAGCACAAACACACACACACACACAAACAGCGTGTTCAGCATTAAAGCTGAATCTTTATTAGTGTTATCTGGCTAGGGACTGAAGGAGAACATGGTTTATTCTGCCACAAATGCACTCCATTGTCTAATGTGTTGGAAATTATAGAGACAACAGCTAGACAGATTTATTATGAACAATGGAAGAATTACAGCAAGCATAATAGACCACCCAGTCCCGTGGGGTGTGTGTGTGTGTGTGTGTGTGTGTGTGTGTGTGTGTGTGTGTGTGTGTGTGTGTGTGTGTGTGTGTGTGTGTGTGTGTGTGTGTGTGTGTGTGTGTGTGTGTGTGTGTGTGTGTGTGTGTGTGTGTGTGTGTGTGTGTGTGAGGATTGTGATTGTGACATTTAACAGAAACACTGTGGGAATCTGAGGCAGAAGTAGTGTACAATAATAATAGCCTTGACTCAACCTTCTTTACTGACTCTGATATCTCACTGTATTACAGACTCTGATATCTCACAGTATTACAGACTCTGATATCTCACTGTATTACAGACTGATATCTCACAGTATTACAGACTGATATCTCACAGTATTACAGACTCTGATATCTCACTGTATTACAGACTCTGATATCTCACTGTATTACAGACTCTGATATCTCACAGTATTACTGACTCTGATATCTCACAGTATTACAGACTCTGATATCTCACTGTATTACAGACTCTGATATCTCACAGTATTACTGACTCTGATATCTCACAGTATTACAGACTCTGATATCTCTCTGTATTACAGACTGATATCTCACAGTATTACAGACTGATATCTCACAGTATTACAGACTCTGATATCTCACTGTATTACAGACTCTGACATCTCACTGTATTACAGACTCTGATATCTCACTGTATTACAGACTCTGATATCTCACAGTATTACAGACTCTGATATCTCACAGTATTACTGACTCTGATATCTCACAGTATTACAGACTCTGATATCTCACTGTATTACAGACTCTGATATCTCACAGTATTACTGACTCTGATATCTCACAGTATTACTGACTCTGATATCTCACTGTATTACAGACTGATATCTCACTGTATTACAGACTGATATCTCACAGTATTACAGACTCTGATATCTCACTGTATTACAGACTCTGATATCTCACTGTATTACAGACTCTGATATCTCACTGTATTACAGACTCTGATATCTCACAGTATTACTGACCCTGATATCTCACAGTATTACAGGCTCTGATATCTCACTGTATTACTGACTCTGATATCTCACTGTATTACTGACTCTGATATCTCGCAGTATTACTGACTCTGATATCTCACTGTATTACAGACTCTGATATCTCACTGTATTACAGACTCTGATATCTCACAGTATTACTGACCCTGATATCAATCAATCAATCAATCAATTTTATTTTATATAGCCCTTCTTACATCAGCTAATATCTCGAAGTGCTGTACAGAAACCCAGCCTAAAACCCCAAACAGCTAGTAATGCAGGTGTAGAAGCACGGTGGCTAGGAAAAACTCCCTAGAAAGGCGAAAACCTAGGAAGAAACCTAGAGAGGAACCAGGCTATGAGGGGTGGCCAGTCCTCTTCTGGCTGTGGCGGGTGAAGATTATAACAGAACCATGCCAAGATGTTCAAAAATGTTCATAAGTGACAAGCATGGTCAAATAATAATCAGGAATAAATCTCAGTTGGCTTTTCATAGCCGATCATTAAGAGTTGAAAACAGCAGGTCTGGGACAGGTAGGGGTTCCATAACCGCAGGCAGAACAGTTGAAACTGGAATAGCAGCAAGGCCAGGCGGACTGGGGACAGCAAGGAGTCACCACGGCCGGTAGTCCCGACGTATGGTCCTAGGTGCTCAGGTCTCTCAGTTGGCTTTTCATAGCCGATCATTAAGAGTTGAAAACAGCAGGTCTGGGACAGGTAGGGGGTTTCGTAACCGCAGGCAGAACAGTTGAAACTGGAATAGCAGCAAGGCCAGGCGGACTGGGGACAGCAAGGTGTCATCATGCCCGGTAGTCCTGACGTATGGTCCTAGGGCTCAGGTTCTCAGAGAGAAAGAGAGAACGAGAGAATTAGAGAGAGCATACTTAAATTCACACAGGACACTGGATAAGACAGGAGAAGTACTCCAGGTATAACCAACTAACCCCAGCCCCCGACACATAAACTACTGCAGCATAAATACTGGAGGCTGAGACAGGAGCGGTCCGGAGACACTGTGGCCCCATCCGAAGAAACCCCGGACAGGGCCAAACAGGAAGGATATAACCCCACCCACTCTGCCAAAGCACAGCCCCCGCACCACTAGAGGGATATCCTCAACCACCAACTTACAATCCTGAGACAAGGCCGAGTATAGCCCACAGAGGTCTCCACCACAGCACAAACCAGGGGGGCGCCAACCCAGACAGGAAGATCACGTCAGTAACTCAACCCACTCAAGTGACGCACCCCTCCCAGGGACGGCATGAAAGAGCACCAGCAAGCCAGTGACTCAGCCCCTGCAACAGGGTTAGAGGCAGAGAACCCCAGTGGAGAGGGGAACCGGCCCGGCAGAGACAGCAAGGGCTGTTCGTTGCTCCAGAGCCTTTCCGTTCACCTTCACACTCCTGGGCCAGACTACACTCAATCATATGACCTACTGAAGAGATAAGTCTTCAGTAAAGACTTAAAGGTTGAGACCCGAGTCTGCGTCTCTCACATGGGTAGGCAGACTGTTCCATAAAAATGGAGATCTATAGGAGAAAGCCCTGCCTCCCGCTGTTTGCTTAGAAATTCTAGGGACAATTAGGAGGCCTGCGTCTTGTGACCGTAGCGTACGTATTGGTATGTACGGCAGGACCAACTCGGAAAGATAGGTAGGAGCAAGCCCATGTAACGCTTTATAGGTTAACAGTA
>NC_059208.1:23308541-23323541 GCF_020615455.1 Coregonus clupeaformis
TTATATTCCGTACTCTGACATTCCTTTCTTTGTATTTCTGAGATTTGTGTGTATTGTTTTGTATTGTTAGGTGTAACTGCACTGCGATAACATCTGCAAAATATGTGTACGCGACCAATACAATTTGATTTGATTTGGAAAGAGAGAGAGCAAGTGAAGAAATAGAGAGAGACATGATAAGCATGTGTGTTGTTTGAAGGGGGGAAGGCAGGAGAGTGAGAGAGAGAGAGAGAGAGAGAGAGAGAGAGAGATACAGAGAAACAGAGAGAGAGAAAGAGAGAGAGGGGGAGAGCGAGAGAGGGGGAGAGAGCGAGAGAGAGATACAGAGAAACAGAGAGAGAGAGAGAGAGAGAGAGAGAGAGGGGGAGAGAGGGGGAGAGAGAGAGAGGGGAGAGAGAGAGAGAGAGAGAGGGGGGAGAGAGAGAGGGTGAGAGAGAGGGGGAGGGAGAGAGAGAGAGAGAGAGAGAGAGGGTGGGGGTAGAGGGGGAGAGAGAGAGAGAGAGAGAGAGAGAGAGAGAGAGAGAGAGAGAGGGGGGGGGGGAGAGAGGGGAGAGAGAGAGAGAGAGAGGGGGAGAGAGAGGCGAGAGAGGGGGGAGAGGGGAGAGAGAGAGAGAGAGAGAGAGAGAGAGAGAGAGAGAGAGAGGGGAAAGAAACAGGCCTCACAGGCTGCACATGGACAGTTATAGAAGTGTACTGCAGAGCTATACTGAATGTTTATTCATGAGTGTGCATCATTCAGGGGAATGGCTGATGCAACATTGTACCTTGCCTTTGCAATGGCTGTCTCTGTACCATCCATCCTCACGATGACCATGAAGTTTGCTTTGAAGTTAATTTCGACCACCTTTAGGTTGACTTCCATTGTGTTTGTACTTCTTGCAATCAGCCTCGCAAACATCAGTTTTCAAGTTCAAGTTTCAATTTCAAGTTTCATATTGCACTGTTCCATTGGCTCAGAGGTAATAGTCTACAGTCAGCTCCTCTCCTTATCTCCTGTCCTCGTCTCCTTTCCTAGTGTCACAGAGAATGACTGGTGAAAACAAGCATTGCATAGGTCTCCACGACATTGCTTTTACCTGTGTTTTCACATCTGTGCAGAGAGGAGATGTGGTGAGAAAGGTATTGGGATGCAGACATTAGCAGTACCTGTCAGCAACCAGACAGACAGCCAGACATGTAAGAGTCAGACAGACAGAGAAAGCAGCTCTGGGTCAGAAAGAGGACACTATGGTCCCTCAGCATCACAATGTCACTTTGAAGATATACTGTCCACTATGTAGAGCAGCCAGACAGCTGTTTATGTGGCACACAAACATGCAGGCGCACATGCTCACACAGACACACACACACAACGTTTAGCCATGCTGGCTCAGTGGCCACCTACCTGAGGGCCTCCATACGTCAGCATTTTGTTTACTTCAATATTTGCATATCCATACACATCCACACACACACACACACACACACACAACCACACACTCACCAGTGCACGGATTTCACGCACCAGAGCACATCTCTACCAGCTGTCTGTCATATATGTTTTGGCTTCCTGTCCTATGTGCTTTAGCCAGCACCAATATGTTTCATCACCTTCAACTAGAGCCAACAGTAAAGCTCTGTACTCTAGTGTAGCATTTAGCATTTTCTATGCCATTTAAATAGACTCCAGCCACCCTAGTCATAGACTGTTCTCTCTGCTACCTCACGGCAAGCGGTACCGGAGGACCAAGTCTAGGTCGTAAAGGCTCCTTAACAGCTTCTACCCCCAAGCCATTAGACTGCTAAACAGGTAATCAAATGGCTACCTGGACTATTTGCATTTTTCTTGCAAATATTTTCTTACTTTTTATTAAATTCTGAATTGTTGGTTAAGGGCTTGTAAGTAACCATTTCACTGTAAGGTCTACTACACCTGTTGTATTCGGCGCATGTGACAAATACACATTTGATTTGATTGATATAGTCTATATGCAATGTATACTGTATCGTACAGAGACAACAACTGGTGTTTTTGCTATGACAGTCTTTTTTAGGTTCACAGAATAACCTGGTAGAAAGTTTTCAGAGGGAAGACAAACTGCTTTAAAGCTGTCCCCTCCTGTGTGCCTGGGGGAGGGAGAAAGGAAGGAATGGAGTGAGGGAGGGAGGGAGAGAGGGATTACCTGAGGTACTGCCTTCAGGAATGGAGAGCTTTCTGTCAAATAACCCCGCTTTGCTCTCCTCTCAGTTTTTCTACTCAACAACAATCCCTGATTTCACTGGCTGTGTCCCCTTTGGCACACTCTCCCTTCTTTGTTTTGATTCTCTCCTCTCTCTCACCCTCTTTTTCTCCTTCTCTCTCTCTCTCTCCATCGCCCTCTCTTTGTAAACTAACATGCGGTGTGAATAGAGATTATAATACATTCCTCAGGAGTGTATTATGAATTGCCTCGGTCATTCCCTGTAGTTTGTGCATGAGTCACCAGTATGTGGAGATGTTTTTTAAGGCCCCATTTACTTCTGTTAAATCTTTCACCCTTCCTTCCTGCCTTCTTTCATGGTGGTCTGAGCTGACCTGGGTACAGTCTTTGGACTTGAGAACAGCCAGCCTTCCAAGTAAAAGGGTGGTTGGAAGTTTTCTCTCTGTTTGACTCAGTTTGACTCAGTTTGGTGGTGCAGTATGGATCTTGTGTTTTTCCTGATTCTACTAAGCTCTGAATCACTACCATTACAGCTCCTTAATTTATGCCTATACATAATATACTGTAGATAGCACTTGTCTATGTGCTGAATGTCTGAATGCTTTTATTCAGTGTAATAGAGTATTGTCTTAGTAGAAGTTGGTACATGAATTACTCATTCAAACATTTATTTATTTTCTCTTTTTAAATAATTTTTTTGACCTTCTGTAAAATCAGTTGGTTTGTTACATTTTAATGTCTGTCATGATTTTATTTCATATCATACCTCACTGTAAAACATCTTACTGTGAGTCTCTCCCCCTCTCTTCTCCTCTCCTCTGCTCCCCTCTGCTCTCCTCTCCTCCTTGTTCCCTCTCTATCTTGCAGCACTATAACTCTCATTAGCTGTCAGTTCACACCCTCTCTCTCTCTCTCTCTCTCTCTCTATTCCCTCACTTTATCTCTCCTGAGTTCTCCCTGTCTTCTCTCTCGCTGTAATTATTTATTTCACTTACTCTCTCACTCCTTTTCCATCTCTCCCCCTCTGCTCCTCCTCCCTCCCTCCCTATTTCCCTCCCTCCCCCTTCTCTCTGGTGCTGTGGGTGAGTATCTTTCTCTTTCTCTCTTCCTTTTGCCCTCTCTAGTGTGTGAGAGTAAAGCTCTTTCTTTCTTTGGGCCTGTGTGATTGACAGGCTTGGGGATTGGATCTGATGAGCCACGCTCTCTCACAGGGTCAAGGAGGCTAGTTAGCAAGAGTTGTCAGAGAAAAGAAAAAGAGGAGAGAGAAAAAAAGTGAGGGGGAGAGGGGGATGAGGAGGAGAGGGTTCATGACTCCCCCGGGCAGGTGTTCATCTCAGCAAGACAGCCCCTCCACCACACACGCACACACACACACACACACACACACACTCCCTTTCCTCACACTTCCCCCAGCTTGTCTCAGGAAGATGGGGCAGGCAGGCAGAGAGGAGGGGAGATAGAGCCCTACAGGGAGACGTGGGAATTGATTTCATGTGTAATTTGTTTATCACTAGAGGGGACAAATGCCATCCGCCTTTGAGGGGGGTGGAAGAGAGGGGGAGAAGGAGAGAGGCGGAGGAGGAGAGAGAGGGAGGAGAGGCAGAGGAGGAGAGGGAGGAGAGAGGGGGAGGAGATCTGACTCTGGATCTCTCTCTCATTACCATAAGTTCCCTTCAGAGCTCCACCAGTTGTAGGAATGTTTTTCACTTGCTTCCTCTCTCTCTCTCTCTCTCTCTCTCTCTCTCTCTCTCTCTCTCTCTCTCTCTCTCTCTCTCTCTCTCTCTCTCTCTCTCTCTCTCTCTCTCTCTCTCTCTCTCTCTCTCTCTCTCTCTCTCTCTCTCCTTGTTCTCTCTCTCTCGCTCTCTCTGTCTCTCTGTTTCTCTCTCTGTCTCTCTCTCTCTCTCTCTCTGTCTCTCTGTTTCTCTCTCGTTCTCTCTCTCTCTCTCTCTGTCTCTGTTCTCTCTCTCTCTCTCTCTCTCTCTCTCTCTCTCTCTCTCTCTCCCTTTCGTTCTCTCTCTCTCGCTCTCTCTGTCTCTCTGTTTCTCTCTCTGTCTCTCTCTCTCTCTCTCTGTCTCTCTGTTTCTCTCTCTCGTTCTCTCTCTCTCTCTCTGTCTCTGTTTCTCTCTCTCTGTCTCTCTCTCTCTCTCTCTCTCTCTCTCTCTCTCTCTCTCTCTCTCTTTCTCTCTCTCCCTCTGTCTCTTTCTCCCAACATATGGGCTTCTCTAATGAGCATAGCATACATAGCTTTTCTTCTTTTTTTCTTTCACTCTTCTTTTTGTTTCTCAAGAAAATAATCCTCGTCTTGTGTGAAGGAGCCAACAGCTCACCAGCTCCTCATCCAGCAGCAGCAGAAGCCTCAGTGGTTCCTTGTGGTTCCTCTCTGCTCACTAAAACTGGGTTAAATGAAAGTTGTCTAATTAAAACTTGGCCTGTCTTCCATCTTCCATTGATGTGTTTGTTGGGAAGAATCTGTTAACGCTACTTAGAGAAGATGAGTTTCCCAAATTGACATATATGTCAACATAGAATGGGGGTGATAATAGACGGAAACTGGATTTTGTGTGTGTGTTTGCGTGTGTGTGTGTTGTGTCAGTGAGTGTGTATGCAAGTGTTATGTAAGTGTGAGCCTTCTGTCATGTTTTTGGTTTGTGTTTCCACTGGGGTTGTGCATATGTCAGTTTGGGAGACAGGTTGGCTGTGTACGGGGCAATTACCTTGACGAGATAGCAGGTCGACATTACCGTGAGAAAAGAGAGGGAGGGAGAGAGAGAGAGAGAGAGAGCAGGTGTCAGGTCTCCTCACTAAATATGCACAACAGCCCAGCGCCCCAGCCAGCCTAAAGCAGGATGCAAATATATCCAATGTGCAACCAACCTCTCACACCCACAACTTCTCAAAGATTTTCTTTCATATTAGTGACATCTAACTCTGAATCACAGAAAGTACATATTTTCCCAGTTTCGTCATTCCCTTCCAAAGCACCATAGAGACCCTTCTATATTCCGAACAGTCTCATGTACATCATATATAAAATATTTGGCAGATCTCACACAGGGAGAATCTAGTCGCATCCATTACAGTGAATCATTGTTCTGAGGACTTGTAGCTGAAGTTGAGGAGGGGGGAACTGAAGAGCACTGGCTCTATACCACACGGCTGCTGTGATGTGAAGGGTCTGGCTGGTCTGCTGCTGTCTACAGATTTGTATCCCACTAAATATAGTTCATCAGTTTGAAGCAGGAAGTCAGCGGGAAGGAGGGAGACTGACCCGTATGGATCTGGACATCACTCACACATGACAGCCCCAGCAGGGAGTCTCCATGGTAATGCTGCATGGCCACACTGTAGCGGTGTGGATCGGAGGGTTGGAACACTAGTTGTAGTTAGAGAGAGAGAGAGAGAGAGAGAGAGAGAGAGAGAGAGATATGAAAGAGATGTGTGTTGGAGGAGAGAGGTGACAGGGGGTCTGGGGCACTAATATTTTCACTAATACCTTTCTATAAAGTCTGACTTGGTTGACCTGCCCCTGGAGTGAGATAAGTGTACTAATGTTTTACAGTGACAGGATATTGATTTGGCTGCATGAGCCCAGATTTTCCTTGAAAGTGTGAGGTGTGTGTGTGTATGATTTGTGAATAGACCCTTTTGTATACTGGTAGCATGAAACTATAAATCTACCTATCGTTGCTCGGCTTGACGTAAATGACTAGCAACAACAAAGCTAATCACATAAGATTTGTAAATGGTTGTGTGAATGCCCTATTGTATTGATGCTGTTTCTTTGCAGCGGTTACAGTGTGATTCTCCAGGTCGGGAGGTCATAGCATCGACACAGTGTGACAGGAGAAGAGCTTTATCATGGCCGTGCAGCTTGGGCTGGTACACTGTCTGTCTGCAACACAACACATGGTGGCAGCTGTGGCCCTGTGTTCCCTCTGTGTCTGTCTGTCTGTCTGCAACACATGGACGCCTCTCCAAAACCATCTCTCAACACTTCTATGTCCGTCCTCCTATCTCTTGCTGTTTCTCTCCTTCCTCCCTCCTTTCTTTCTCTCTAAATCTCTTTTTTTGTGTGTGTATTTGTGTTTTTAAGCTCCTTTAAGCGTTTCACAAAGCTGAGCAAAACACAACCTGTGTGTCACTCAAAGCCTGGTCCCAGATATGGTTGTGCTTTCTTGCCACTTTCTATGATGATTGTCACATAAAGGCCTGAGACCATGCTAACTCTATCCGTGTACTCTGTCAGAGAGAAACTAGGTGAATGAGTGCAGTACAGCACCCTGTAGTTGTTTAACTGAAGGCTCTGCTGTGGGGTTGACCTGACCTGGACTTCATGTCTCTCTCTATGAGACTATCAATGAGTGTGGCAGGTTGTATGGACAGTTGTATGAGTGTCCTGGTGAGGTGTTACACAGTGGAGTTCCTCCAGGCTAAACGCAACACGTCACCTTGCTGTTGTCGCCCCTCGCTCCCTTCCTCCAGACCCTTTCAACACTTCCCAGGGTCCAGGGTCTAGTCTGAGCCTGGCTGAGGTTCACTCTTCCAATGGGTTCACTCTCCCATACAATCCTTTCACACTACTCAATAGCCCCTCTCCCTTTCTTTCTCCCTTGTTTCTTTCTCTTCTCTCCTCTGTCATTCTCCCTCCCTCCCTCCCCCCTCCCCCCTCTCCTAGTCTCTCTCCGTTTAGCAGTGTGTCACTGATTTTTTGTTGAGAGCTGTTGTGTGTGTGTGTGTGTGTGCATTTGTGTGTGCGTGCATGTGTGTGTGTGTCCGTTTAGCGCTGATGTGTGTGATGTGTTTCACTGCGGCTGGTCTTGTCTGGCGCAGCGCGGAGTGTCACTCTCCCACGGGGAAGGTCGAAGGTCGCGGTGGCACTGTAGACCTCCAGCTGTTTGTTTTGTTCCTCTGGGCTTCCCACTGGCTGGCATGGCTAAATGCTAACACTTTGGATGTGTTGGACCAGTGTTGTTGTAGGATTGTGTTAGTGGCGCTAAATGCTTACGTTTTGGATGTGTTAGACTGCTGTTGCTCTGGGTACTGTTAGCATTACATGCTAATGCTGTGGATGAATACCACTGTGATCAGAGAGAGGGAGCGTGTCCACTGTTGTAGACTGTTAGTTGTATACAGTGCTAACCATGTGTATGTGACCAATACATTTGATTTGATTTGATTTGTTACTACAAGTGCATTCAAATGAATGAGAGAGAGAGAGAGAGTGTAAACTACAAACTATCATAGACACATGAAAACTTTGCAAAGAAGATCATCTCCTCAATTTTGACCAGTCTCGCTCATTTTCCTTATTTGTTCTGTATAGGAAACATTCAACCTGTCCTTAAGAGATGACAAAGCATTCTCTCTCTCTCTCTCTCTCTCTCTCTCTCTCTCTCTCTCTCTCTCTCTCTCTCTCTCTCTCTCTCTCTCTCTCTCTCTCACTCTTGTGCCCTCTCTCTCTCTCTCTCTCTCTCTCTCAATTCAATTCAATTTCAAATGAAGGGCTTTATTGGCATGGGAAACGTATGTTAACATTGTCAATGCAAGTGAAGTAGATAGTGAAATAAACAATCAAAATAAACAGTAAACATTACACTCAGAAGTTCCAAAATAATAAAGACATTTCAAATGTCATATTATGTATATATACAGTGTTGTAACAATGTGCAAATAGTTAAAGTACAAATGGGGAAATAAATAAACATAAAATGGGTTGTATTTACAATGGTGTTTGTTCTTCACTGGTTGCCCTTTTCTCGTGGCAACAGGTCACAAATCTTGCTGCTGTGATGGCACACTGTGGTATTTCACCCAGTATATAAGGGAGTTTATCAAAATTGGGTTTGTTTTTTTTGAATTCTTTGTGGATCTCTAATCTGAGGGAAATATGTGTCTCTAATATGGTCATACATTTGGCAGGAAGTGCAGCTCAGTTTTCACCTCATTTTGTGGGCAGTGTGCCCATAGCCTGTCTTCTCTTGAGAGCCAGGTCTGCCTACGGCAGCCTTTCTCAATAGCATGGCTATGCTCACTGAGTCTGCACATAGTCAAAGCTTTCCTTAAGTTTGGGTCAGTCACAGTGGTCAGGTATTCTGCCACTGTGTACTCTCTGTTTAGGGCCAAATAGCATTCTAGTCTCTCTCTCTCTCTCTCTCTCTCTCTCTCTCTCTCTCTCTCTCTCTCTCTCTCTCTCTCTCTCTCTCTATATCTCTCTCTATCTCTCTCTCTCTCTCTCTCTCTCTCTCTCTCTCTCTCTCTCGTCTCTGTCTCTGTCTCTCTCGCTCTCTTTCTCTCACTCTCTTTGTCTCGTCTCTGTCTCTGTCTCTCTCTCTCTCTCTCTATCTCCCTCTATCTCTTTCTCTCTATCTCTCTCTCTTTCTCTCTATCTCTCTCTCCCCCCTCTCTCTCTTTCGCTCCTATCTCTCTCTTTCTCTCTATGTCTCTCTCTCTCTCTCTGGGCTGCAATATTATGTTAACATACAGCGGATGGGGCGTGGCCACAAGGCCTCTCTCTTTGATAAGTGGATCATGGAGAATGTGAATGAAGCGATGACAAGCGAGGCAAAACACACATTCATCTCTACACACACACACACACACACACACCCACACACACAAACACACACACACACACACACACACACACATTCAGCCCTCCACAATACCGAGCTGTACTTTAATTAAACCTTACCCAGCTGCATGAATAATGCAACGAATGGCTCCCTCCTTCAATCCACAGAAAGAAAGTATCCTTTTCTACTGCTTACCAGCCAGCCAGCCAGCCAGGCAGCCGGGTAGGCTGCATTCACTTCAGTCATCTTATCTCACTATGTTTCAAGAATACATTAAAAGCATTCCACCGTACGGCTCCAACCAGGGATTTCTGGTCATTTCCACCTGCCTGGAACATCTCATGTTTATTTGCTGTTCCGTTTTTTCCATTTTTTCCCCTATGTATGTAAATGTTTGAAATTAGACTGTTGTCAATGAGAAATGATGTAGGGGTTTTAAGATCAGTCACAGTGTAGTATGGCTCTCTGGTTGTCTTAGCTGGCCTAGTCTCAACCAGTGGTTACTGATAGCTTTATAATTCTGCTGATCAGAAAGAGTAAAAGTTAACTTTATGAAATTCTTCTAATAACCGACAGTATGACGTTTTTAGGCTATGTGCCCTAGCAGTAACGGTATGCTAGAATTAAGCTAGATTAGTTCAAATGAGTTATTGAAATGTGAAACAAAAGAACACACCGTTAAATCAAAGACCAGACCGTTCCACAACAGCCTAAAGGAAAGACCCAAACAAATACACTCAGATACGTGATCACATCTCACTCTGGTACACGGACACACACACACGGACAGACAGAGAGACATGAGGTATAGATTGACTCATCGTGCTGGGGCTGCGGTGTAGTGATTTCACGCCTGGTTTGTTGGCTAACAAAGCCTTACGCTCTCTGCACTGCAGGCACTGATTTTCTGTGTGCATGTGTGTGTGTGCATGTGTGTGTGTGTACCACAGCTGTGTGTGTTACCTGGGAGACAGTCTGAAAGCCCAGCTTTCTAGGGAGGGAAAGAGACTGGGGGAAAGAAGAGGGGGGGGTTGTATTAGCCATACGAGGCTCAGCAGGGCAGGGAGAGATCCAGGCTCCCCCTCCAGCTCCACTCACCCCCAACTCCCAACCAGCCTCATTTCCCAGCTCCAACCCTCCCCACTCTCTCTTCCAGCCCCATTCTCCCCCACTCCCAACCAAGCAGTATTGGATGAAATACAGCATAGCCTGGGAGTGCAGGTCTGAGTTATTAACCCTTTGCTGTGTTTACACAGATGCCAGGGAGGGGGTAGGGAATGAGGAGTATTTGGGACATTGAGGTGATGATGTCTGAATCCTAACACAGCAGGAGAGCCAGCCGGTCCCTGCTGTGACTTAGCGTGTGTTCAGGATACGTTCAGGAACGATTATTCCACGAGGCGCACAGCGGCAACTTTTCAGCATTTTTTGTGGCTGTTGCAATCTGATTATGTTGTTATGTTATTACACTGTTTATTTGCTTAGCTGACTTCCTGATCCAGGGTAGAGGGTTAGAAAAGTTTGCATTTTTCACATGCTCAGCCCTGTAAGGCTGCTGGGTTTATTAATGAGGGAGATTATGAGATTTATCATGGGGAGACTCTAGTCTAGGTCTTATACTCTAGTGTGTGGATACTCTAGGTCTTATACTCTAGTGTGTGGATACTCTAGTGTGTGGATACTCTAGTGTGGGGATACTCTAGGTATTATACTCTAGTGTGGGGATACTCTAGGTCTTATACTCTAGTGTGGGGATACTCTAGTGTGGGGATACTCTAGACCTTATACTGTAGTGTGGGGATACTCTAGGTCTCATACTCTAGTGTGGGGATACTCTAGGTCTTATACTCTAGTGTGGGGATACTCTAGGTCTCATACTCTAGTGTGGGGATACTCTAGGTCTTATACTCTAGTGTGGGGATACTCTAGACCTTATACTGTAGTGTGGGGATACTCTAGGTCTCATACTCTAGTGTGGGGATACTCTAGGTCTTATACTTTAGTGTGGGGATACTCTAGTGTGGGGATACTTTAGACCTTATAATGTAGTGTGGGGATACTCTAGGTCTTATACTCTAGTGTGGGGATACTCTAGGTCTTATACTCTAGTGTGGGGATACTCTAGACCTTATACTCTAGTGTGGGGATACTCTAGGTCTTATACTCTAGTGTGGGGATACTCTAGGTATTATACTCTAGTGTGGGGATACTCTAGGTCTTATACTCTAGTGTGGGGATACTCTAGGTCTTATACTCTAGTGTGGGGATACTCTAGTGTGGGGATACTCTAGACCTTATACTGTAGTGTGGGGATACTCTAGGTCTCATACTCTAGTGTGGGGATACTCTAGTGTGGGGATACTTTAGACCTTATAATGTAGTGTGGTGATACTCTAGGTCTCATACTCTAGTGTGGGCATACTCTAGACCTTATACTGTAGTGTGGGGATACTCTAGACCTTATACTCTAGTGTGGGGATACTCTAGACCTTATACTATAGTGTGGGGAGACTCTAGACCTTATACTCTAGTGTGGGGATACTCTAGGTCTTATACTCTAGTGTGGGGATACTCTAGGTCTTATACTCTAGTGTGGGGATACTCTAGGTATTATACTCTAGTGTGGGGATACTCTAGGTCTTATACTCTAGTGTGGGGATACTCTAGGTCTTATACTCTAGTGTGGGGATACTCTAGTGTGGGGATACTCTAGACCTTATACTGTAGTGTGGGGATACTCTAGGTCTCATACTCTAGTGTGGGGATACTCTAGTGTGGGGATACTTTAGACCTTATAATGTAGTGTGGTGATACTCTAGGTCTCATACTCTAGTGTGGGCATACTCTAGACCTTATAATGTAGTGTGGGGATACTCTAGACCTTATACTCTAGTGTGGGGATACTCTAGACCTTATACTCTAGTGTGGGGAGACTCTAGACCTTATACTCTAGTGTGGGGATACTCTAGGTCTTATACTCTAGTGTGGGGATACTCTAGGTCTTATACTCTAGTGTGGGGATACTCTAGGTATTATACTCTAGTGTGGGGATACTCTAGGTCTTATACTCTAGTGTGGGGATACTCTAGTGTGGGGATACTCTAGACCTTATAATCTAGTGTGGGGATACTCTAGGTCTTATACTCTAGTGTGGGGATACTCTAGTGTGGGGATACTCTAGACCTTATACTCTAGTGTGGGGATACTCTAGTGTGGGGATACTTTAGACCTTATAATGTAGTGTGGTGATACTCTAGGTCTCATACTCTAGTGTGGGCATACTCTAGACCTTATAATGTAGTGTGGGGATACTCTAGACCTTATACTCTAGTGTGGGGATACTCTAGACCTTATACTCTAGTGTGGGGAGACTCTAGACCTTATACTGTAGTGTGGGGATACTCTAGGTCTTATACTCTAGTGTGGGGATACTCTAGGTCTTATACTCTAGTG
The DNA here is from genome assembly GCF_020615455.1 of Coregonus clupeaformis. Taxonomy (NCBI): domain Eukaryota; kingdom Metazoa; phylum Chordata; class Actinopteri; order Salmoniformes; family Salmonidae; genus Coregonus; species Coregonus clupeaformis. Next base: position 23,320,747 of record NC_059208.1, read on the forward strand.
TGTGGATACTCTAGTGTGTGGATACTCTAGTGTGGGGATACTCTAGTGTGGGGATACTCTAGTGTGGGGATACTCTAGGTCTTATACTCTAGTGTGGGGATACTCTAGACCTTATACTGTAGTGTGGGGATACTCTAGGTCTTATACTCTAGTGTGGGGATACTCTAGGTCTTATACTCTAGTGTGTGGATACTCTAGTGTGTGGATACTCTAGTGTGGGGATACTCTAGGTCTTATACTCTAGTGTGGGGATACTCTAGACCTTATACTCTAGTGTGGGGATACTCTAGGTCTTATACTCTAGTGTGGGGATACTCTAGTGTGGGGATACTCTAGACCTCATACTGTAGTGTGGGGATACTCTAGGTCTCATACTCTAGTGTGGGGATACTCTAGGTCTTATACTCTAGTGTGGGGATACTCTAGACCTTATACTGTAGTGTGGGGATACTCTAGGTCTTATACTCTAGTGTGGGGATACTCTAGGTCTTATACTGTAGTGTGGGGATACTCTAGGTCTCATACTCTAGTGTGGGGATACTCTAGGTCTTATACTCTAGTGTGGGGATACTCTAGACCTTATACTGTAGTGTGGGGATACTCTAGGTCTTATACTCTAGTGTGGGGATACTCTAGGTCTTATACTCTAGTGTGGGGATACTCTAGACCTTATACTCTAGTGTGGGGATACTCTAGGTCTCATACTCTAGTGTGGGGATACTCTAGTGTGGGGATACTCTAGACCTTATACTGTAGTGTGGGGATACTATAGGTCTCATACTCTAGTGTGGGGATACTCTAGGTCTTATACTCTAGTGTGGGGATACTCTAGACCTTATACTGTAGTGTGGGGATACTCTAGGTCTCATACTCTAGTGTGGGGATACTCTAGGTCTTATACTCTAGTGTGGGGATACTCTAGACATTATACTGTAGTATGGGGATAATCTAGGTCTTATACTCTAGTGTGGGGATACTCTAGGTCTTATACTCTAGTGTGTGGATACTCTAGTGTGTGGATACTCTAGTGTGGGGATACTCTAGGTCTTATACTCTAGTGTGGGGATACTCTAGGTCTTATACTCTAGTGTGGGGATACTCTAGACCTTATACTCTAGTGTGGGGATACTCTAGGTCTTATACTCTAGTGTGGGGATACTCTAGTGTGGGGATACTCTAGACCTTATACTGTAGTGTGGGGATACTCTAGGTCTCATACTCTAGTGTGGGGATACTCTAGGTCTTATACTCTAGTGTGGGGATACTCTAGACCGTATACTGTAGTGTGGGGATACTCTAGGTCTTATACTCTAGTTTGGGGATACTCTAGGTCTTATACTCTAGTGTGGGGATACTCTAGACCTTATACTCTAGTGTGGGGATACTCTAGGTCTCATACTCCAGTGTGGGGATACTCTAGTGTGGGGATACTCTAGACCTTATACTGTAGTGTGGGGATACTCTAGGTCTCATACTCTAGTGTGGGGATACTCTAGGTCTTATACTCTAGTGTGGGGATACTCTAGTGTGGGGATACTCTAGACCTTATACTGTAGTGTGGGGATACTCTAGGTCTCATACTCTAGTGTGGGGATACTCTAGGTCTTATACTCTAGTGTGGGGATACTCTAGGTCTTATACTCTAGTGTGGGGATACTCTAGGTCTCATACTCTAGTGTGGGGATACTCTAGGTCTTATACTCTAGTGTGGGGATACTCTAAGACTTATATACTCTACACTTCCTTATTGCAGCTCATTTACTCCCTCCAGGCCACTCTGAGGAACAGTGCTCAGTCTCCTAGGTGCTATATAATGATATATATGAGCCTACACTACACACTACTATCATAGCTCTGCCCTTACTATACTGTTCATACTATACATGTTAAACTGTACAATCTCTAAACTGTTCCGTAGTGTTGATAATCACTCCACAGTCTACACTGCTGTCTGGTAATGAATGTGTGAGGTGTGTGTTGAGGGAGGTTCAGAGTGGTGTGCCTGCTCTGGCTGTGAGATCAATTAAAGGATGGATTTTTCAGAGCCCAAAAATATCCTCTAATTGTTTGTGTATGCAGCTCTGCAGCTCTGGCTTCAGACAAGGCCATGGTGGCGGTCTCAGCAGGGGAGGAGAGAGGGGGAGTGGAGAGGAGAGAGGGGAGGAGAGAGGGGGAGGAGCGAGCGAGCGAGAGAGAGAGAGAGAGGGGGGGGAGAAGTGGAATGGAGAAGAGAGATAGAGGGGGATGAAGATAAGGAGAGCGGTTGAGATAAGGGAGGAGAATTGAAGAGTAATGAGAGTATGGGTCATTCTGCTTCTCAACCTCTCTAGTTACACAAAATAGTTTGAGAAGCACAAGTTAGGTCTAGAATGTGTTGATATAGTTTGGGTATATACAGTATGTGACTACTAGATGGTGTCGTCTACAGAGAAACTGCTAGTGGTATGTTGAAAATATCCCTCTTTGCTGCCTAAGTTGCAGGCCTCTGGCTAGGAAATTAATAAAACATATAGTAGATGAAGCATCTGAATCCCCATACAAACATAACATAGTCTGTTGGGATAAATTAAAGTCTAAACTACAACTACTGATAACTTTTTAGTTTAGTTACCCAGAGTAAGAGCAAGAGAATATTATGGAAATATGCAACAAATTTCCCAGGCAGATTCCTCCCTCTCTGACTCCTCCCTACTTCTTATTCATGGCCTGTAATTCATTAAACTATGCGGATCGTTATACTTACACAAAATAGACTAATTAACACACTAGACAATAGTGCTCTCCAGAGTAGGGCT